>NT_176837.1:1225233-1234748 GCF_000188095.3 Bombus impatiens | reverse complement strand
CGAGCCAATCCGACTCGCGTCTCGACCCGGAGAAGGTAGCCTGGTGCGCCACATATTCGAGTCGGGGCGCGAAATTGATTAATACCGGCACGCTTCGCTTTCGATTTCGATTTCATAGTCGGTCCTGTCTTAGAGGACCCCCTGACGAGGCCCTCCGGTTCCTGGAACACTACCAAACGACCGCCGATTGAGATTCGATATCTCGAATCCCGTGCTCGAGGTTCGACGCGTTTCTCAATTCGCTATTTTCGTTTTACGAGTCCGGTCGATCGGGTTCGTCAATCGACAATTGCACACGGCCGATATGTGCGCAATGGTTGGCGAAAGTATTCGAACAGCTATCGCGGGAAGCTTTTATATGCGTATTGCATGTGTTAATATAAAACTTTTTGAAATTTCAATAGCAATGTAATGAGACAGGATCGTTATTGTTATGTCGATAATATTTGAAAACTTCAGAGGAGAAACATGATAAAATACACCTCCGTCTTTTATAGGAAAGCTATCACAAGATATAATGTTACATGCTATAAACTATATAGTTCCATATTACCTAACATGGATTTTTTTTTTTGTTTGATTTAGAGATTAATGACTTACATAAAACTTCTTGGATTCTCCACTTAAAACCAATCGGACAATGTACATATATATATATTATAATAGAATCACGACGATCGAATCTCGTCACAGTGCTAATAAAATTTCAGAATGTTTCACATAACGCGCGTAATATATATAAAATGTGTCCCCAAATGTTCGAATACTTTCGTGAATCATCGTATGGATACGAACGTGCGAGCCGTGAAATATATAATATTTCCCTATGTTCGAAAGTATTGTCACGCCGCAGCCAGGAATGTAGCCACGTCGAACGGGGCCACATCCGTAACGAGAAGCGTAATTTAATAAGAATTATGTCCGTCATAAATGTGCGTCCCCGTCGTTCCACAGTTACGAGCTAGACCAGAATCTTTTTCACGTTGATATCGACACTCGCAAGAAATACGACTATCATCAGGGTTTCTCTAGTTCCGCGACAAGCTTAGAATATCCTGGTGGTTACGATTTCCTAATAATCTATATAACTTTGAGAAGTGAAAAATTAGACCAGAAGAGAATCATTTTTGCTACGAGATTGCACGTATAATAATTCTGCTCCAGTTTATGCGTTTCCCTTCCACGAAATAACCTCTTGAAACGTCGTTGCGTTAGATGACCTAACGAATTGCTCCACCGTTTATTGTTATACGAATAAATCATTCGTCCAGGTTATCGTATTCGAATGGCAAAGAAATTAGACGTACCGCGTTTCTACGTATCGCAGATTCCTCGTATTATACAGGGTGGTTGGTAATTGGTGGTACGAGCGGAAAGGGGATGATTTCAGGATCGTTATTGTTATGTCGATAATATTTGAAAACTTCAGAGGAGAAACATGATAAAATACACCTCCGTCTTTTATAGGAAAGCTATCACAAGATATAATGTTACATGCTATAAACTATATAGTTCCATATTACCTAACATGGATTTTTTTTTTTGTTTGATTTAGAGATTAATGACTTACATAAAACTTCTTGGATTCTCCACTTAAAACCAATCGGACAATGTACATATATATATATTATAATAGAATCACGACGATCGAATCTCGTCACAGTGCTAATAAAATTTCAGAATGTTTCACATAACGCGCGTAATATATATAAAATGTGTCCCCAAATGTTCGAATACTTTCGTGAATCATCGTATGGATACGAACGTGCGAGCCGTGAAATATATAATATTTCCCTATGTTCGAAAGTATTGTCACGCCGCAGCCAGGAATGTAGCCACGTCGAACGGGGCCACATCCGTAACGAGAAGCGTAATTTAATAAGAATTATGTCCGTCATAAATGTGCGTCCCCGTCGTTCCACAGTTACGAGCTAGACCAGAATCTTTTTCACGTTGATATCGACACTCGCAAGAAATACGACTATCATCAGGGTTTCTCTAGTTCCGCGACAAGCTTAGAATATCCTGGTGGTTACGATTTCCTAATAATCTATATAACTTTGAGAAGTGAAAAATTAGACCAGAAGAGAATCATTTTTGCTACGAGATTGCACGTATAATAATTCTGCTCCAGTTTATGCGTTTCCCTTCCACGAAATAACCTCTTGAAACGTCGTTGCGTTAGATGACCTAACGAATTGCTCCACCGTTTATTGTTATACGAATAAATCATTCGTCCAGGTTATCGTATTCGAATGGCAAAGAAATTAGACGTACCGCGTTTCTACGTATCGCAGATTCCTCGTATTATACAGGGTGGTTGGTAATTGGTGGTACGAGCGGAAAGGGGATGATTTTACGCGAAAAAAGAAGTCGAAAATGTAGAATAAAAAATTTTTTTTTAATTTTCTTTTTTTTATTTTTCCATCGAGACAACGATCTACAGAGAGATCCGTTATAACGTACCGCACGCGTACCGAGCGAAAATTCGAAGTCGATTTTCTCGAAAACAAAGCCTCAAACGAAAAATTTTTATTCTATATTTTCGACTTCTTTTTTCGCGTAAAATCACCCCCTTTCCGCTTGTACCACCAGTTACCAACCACCCTGTATTATCTTTACAAGTTCTCGCGTGTCTGCAAAGATGGTATTTAACTCGATAAAAATCGATATTTCGAAGAATATTTACAAGCTGTTGATTTATGTTAGTTCGATCCATATACATATATGTGATACGAATACGAATACTAGTTTGCAACAATGAACGCTCGACGAGGCGATCGTGCATGTACGCATATCCGCATGCTTTCTCCCGTATTATTAAGAAATAAACGAATATTACGGACTCCGCGGAACGCATGCAAATGAGGATCGTTCATGGAGGTAGCTGCACACGCTTATTATTGACTCGTGCGATTCTCGGTTTTCTCGACGAAATCGACTCATCCATATAATCTGTATTTATCAATCGTAAACGTCTTGTATTTCCATTGAACTTGCAACTTGTTGCTCGCTGCACGCATTCTCCACGCTGTGTTTAACTTATCTGTGCCGCAAACGTAGTACATATACGTAACCGAAAGTGTTCTTTTTACTGGTTTGTTAACTGCATCCTCAGAGAAATTGGCTGGACTCAACTTTTGGACGTGATCGTATTAAGTAGAATTTCAGCAACGAATATATCGAGTTTGGTATTAACTTTATTATGTATCGTTCAAAGAGGATTTTCTTTTGTGTGTAAATATAGGATTTAATTCTGCTAGTATCTGTTTCGAATAGGTTTTTTTATCGCGTTGACAAGTCTTTGTATATTGTGTATGATTTTTGGATTATATGAAGAACCGTAGGAAATTGTGGGTATCATAAAATTAGACGTTTCAGAAGCCACGCAATTTACATATTAAATAAAGAACGAAACAGTGCTTAGTGTCCTTAAGTGAAAAATTTATAAAAAATACGTATACACATCGAAACTTTCACAAAATGTCTACTGCTGCGATAGAGTTAGAGAACATTAAAACGAAGTAAGAGGAGATAAACATTCGTCATCGAAGAACTTTAATTTACATCAAATCGATTAGAATCGAACAAGGATTAAAATCGACGCAAAATATAAAATGTTACGGATTATTGGCGCGAATATTTAACGCGACAAAGCAGTTTACAGGGCATTACTGTTGTCAACTAGGAATTAAGTTCATCTAATCTGGATATATAGATCGACACATCGTGCCTCCACGTTCGATTCATATTTATTTAATAAAAATATCAGTCGTCGATCAATGAATCGGATTAATTCTCCGCGTGGAACTTCAGTAACGATTCTTTCCCGCCGTCAGAGCCACGGTCGATCTCGTTCGACCACTCGTTATATTCCACAATTTGTTCTTTGGAGCAGTCTTGCGGCTAGCGTGGTTGCTTCCTCGGATTAAGCAGCGTGACTGGTCGGATTTTCCCTAGTGGAATTCCCTTATGATCTTCCCGAGTTCATTTAAAATCATCTCTCGTCCTTGTTGCCTTGTAATCTCGAGATTAATACGTATTTACGTTGGGAAAACCCGAGCAGTTCCATCTACATGGAAAACTACATAATACCTCGAAAGAAAATTGGCAAAATAATCAATGCTAGGAATTAATACTAATTATTGATTTCATTATTAGGTTTTCCCAAAAGTTTCTTTCGTTTTATAGACGAACAAGATTTTTTGTTCTGTATTATTTTATTGAATTATGTATGATCCATTTTGTTCCACTAGATGGAGAATCATACACAATTCAATGAAATAATACAAAATAAAAAAGTTGTGCATCTATTATTTCTTTATAAAACGAAAGAAATTTTTTGAAACAACCTGATACTAATGAAGTATATTCATACTTGCATTATAAACAGATATGGTTAGAATGAATAAAAAGATTTGAAGATTTTAAGAAAAATAAAACCCAATGCTAACTTTCAAAGTAATGAATTTATGATGCTTCAAGTGTTTAGTTTAATATTATACGAGTTTCACCTAAAATATCTAAATGTGGTATCAAACGATATGGAAAAATGTATCAGAAAAGTGTTTCAAAGACTGACAAAAATTCGAAGATTCAGTACAAAAGCAACAGCGACGAACAGTGTGATGAACGCGAAAGCAGCATGTCGACCATATGCTTCTATTTCCTCGAAGCTTAGAACCATTGAATAGGTCCTATTGCAAACACGCTTTCCTCGATACAAGAGGATCGGGCGTTATAATTTACGGTTCACGGATATTTCATGAAAAATTCTCCGATTTCCAGGCACGCACGCATGCACCGTGTGAACAACTCTGTGCGACGTGCGTGCATGCGTTCACACTTTCACACAGCACGCACGATTTGTCGCGTTTACCCGACGAAAAGAAAATATTTGTCTCCTGGTTCCCTCAACTAAGCCCGATGCCCGCCGCTTAAAATAATTCTAGTCCTCTGACGATTGCGCTCGAATGGCGTCTCGTTTAGATGCATAAATATCTTTCTTCAATAAATTCTCGTTCGTTTAAGCGGAAACGTCATCTACAAAGACTCACAGGACTTCTATATTAATTTTTAGTAGGTACTGTAGGTGAGTAATTTATAAACATACAGAGGATCCCAGGTCTTCTCAACTTTATTGCTGTATTCTGTGAATATCGATGGGAAAAAAAGATATTATACAAACATACGTTGTTCGAAGCTTAATTAAAAGAATAAGAAAAATTACTATGGTATTAAAGCAGAAATAGATTGACGATATTTACATCTAGTTCGTTTATGCATTAGATATAACTTCCATTAGTTGTATCAAGAGGAAAAAAGAATGAAATTGAACTTTTTTTTTATTATTTAATTTGTACTTTACAATTTGTCCAGCTGGACATTTGGTAAATTTGAAATTTTTTTTTAACTTCACGAAGGAAAAAATTCGGTCAGCTATTTCTATTTCTTCGGCAAGGAGCGAATTTTGGGTGGAGTAATTTTGCAATTACGTAATAATTATTTTCAAGAGTACTAAGAATACTGTTCTGTCTTTAACTAGGTAAATATTGCTCAACTATTTCTACTTCGAATGGTATTAAGTTGCCCTAAATGGTTCTTTAGTTTTATGAAGAAATAATAAATACACAAATACACATGAAATAATATAAAACCAAAAATGTTGTACGTCTATTATTTTCTTATAAAACGAAACAACCTAATATAATTTTATATTTCCTATTTTTATTCTAATTTAATAAATTAATAAAGTCTCAAATGACCGATGTTTATGTAACATTTCCTCTCTCATTTATGGAAGTTTAGTCAGAAAGCTAGAACACCCTGTATATACGTTTACTTCTTAGGATAGATAACGATCTGATTACGATTGTTTCATTATATACGATATGTGCATTGTATATTATAACTGTAACAAGGATATAAAGAAGGAAATGGAAGAAAGGTCAGGTATAAAAGAGATTACCTGTATAGAGGGAGTGTGAGAAGGCGCCATGTACTGTTCGGCGCCTCCTTTTATCCACCCCAGGAATTTATCGTGGCGTCACAATAAGATACAGAATTTATTAGCACTGGGCGAAGAGTTTCCTCCCTCTAGTCCCCTTTTAAAATTCGGATTCTATCGTGAGAGACGGGCCGTGGTATCTCGGCTCGTGGTCGAAAGAGCATTCAATTTGTACACCGGACCGTGAATCTACTCGGTCGTTTGAATACGAAATTTATCTACCAACCACACAGGATAATGGTGAAACGAAACGAAGAAACTTATTTTACGACGTGGAAAAGCGGCTCGTATCTTTCTCACCGTCGTATCGTACTATCCTACACGAATAATTGAACTAATCGATAGTACCGCACGCTCGTAATGTCGATGAATATTCAAGAACGTACTCGAACGGAATTAAGATAAACGTCAGTTTAACTCGATTCGTAACAATTTGTTGACGTTCCAATTTCTCGATCGCGGTGCTGCAGGATAATTTCAAGCGTTCAGTTCCGTTTACCTTTAAGCTTTAAAATTCGGGCCGAGTTTGCTCCGTAATCAACGTGAAATCGAATCGATCGAAAGATGAAGAACACGCGTTCGAATAAACCGTCCGAGATAATTCCATCTCGACACTGCTTTCTCTCCGATCGAAGTCTTTATTGGCAAATGTCGGAACTTTCTGCAGTGAGATTAAGTCGAATAAGTCGAGATTAAACGAGAGATGAAAACTGGCTCGATCGTTCCAATTTCATAATACGTAACAAGGTAGGTGTAAAAATATCGTATGTATAAATTGTAATATCGAATTCTTAAGTAATATCTATGTTTCGTGGCAAGAGGAAAGGAAATGTGAAAATTATAACATCCAACCTTTTGAAACCTATTTTTATTTATTTTCCTGATTGAAGTACACAATACTCCGATATAATAAGATCAGTATCACAGAGTCTATACGCTTCGTTTATACGTATTATCTACATACATATCGTATAATTGCATAACTTCTTTATGAACTACGCGTCACGAAACACAAATTCCAAGTATCCAGCAGAGTTGGTTAAAAGTTACACGATACGCTTTTATTAAGATCTCGATAATCTTATATTGAAACATCTTCCTGGAGATAAATGAGTCTTACACAAACGTATTCCTCGACAATTTTTATATGTTAATCCGCCAAGAAGACGCAGCTATCGTTCCCATCGACAAAATTAGCATACTTATTATCTTCGTGTACACTACACGCCATTCGATCACATACGCATACTCTATCAAAAATAGACATAGGTGTAAGCAACGAGTAACATCGGTGCTTGTTCACGGTCCTTCGAATCCGCGATGAATGACAGAAACGGTAACAAGCAACGTTGTTCTTAATCCACGAAAACATAATCCCTCGATGGTTTTGTCACGCACAGGTGATTCCCTGTACACGATGTTACCAAAAGCAGAACAGTCGAACGAAACGAGCATATAACGAGCCGGAACTGGCCCGTGAGGACGGTCAAACGCTTCACGAGACAACGGCTTACGTATCTGGAGTAATTTACCTGTCGGATTATCGCTGAGAAATCGCGTCTCAATTACTGCACTGTCAACCAACGTGACGGCACGCCAAGACGACATCTTATCGGTGAGAGTTCCCGTTTGGCATGCGTACACCTTATAATCGAAACAGTTATAATCGAACATGTTCCTATTTGTACGTATTCCTTTCTTTTTTCTGTACTTTTTCCTTTTTTGGTTTTCCGCTGCTTGGTGATTATCGAGTGGCGATAGAAACTGACAGTGAATTGAACCAATCGATGAATTCGACAGGATACTTACGTTGGATACAAGCTCGAGGAAGTATTCGAACATTTTACGGATATATTAAGCGTGTTATATGAAACATTTTGAAATTTCGTTAGCGCTTTTATGAGATTCAACTATCGTGATTACATTAGTATAACCAAATCGAATTGGTTTGAAATAAATCTAAAAATATATATACAGAAATAATACTATATTTAGTACAAGTTATGTATGTATTTCAGGGAAATCACAAAAGTATATGATTAGTCAATGTTTGCAGTGCGACGGTCGCGTCTCGTTACAATGCTAATGAAATTTCAAGATGTTTTACGTCACACGTACGATATGGACACAAAAGATTTTTACGGTAGGTGTTCAAATATTTCCGTGAGACATATTACGTACATACGTATTATTGTAAATATCTATAGGTTGCGAGATTAACATAGAGTTTTGTTAAATGTTTGATCGTTGGCCTCGGAAATTATTGTTGAATAATTCGAAATTATATTATGTATTTAAGACACACCACGCTAACATCTGTAAGAATAATCAGAACATATTCTATTTCGAAATAGTTTATTTTAAAATAGTTTCAAGCTTGACGCATTTAAATCTTCCGATGCAAAAGATATATATCAAGCGTTAGAGCACCCGATTTATACGATCGTATTCAGCAGGTATACGAGAGTCAAAGACGCACAAACGCGCGTTTTCAAATGATTTACGCGTTATGTGGCGCGACCCGAGCAACGTTTATACCTAACCAAGGGCCGTAGACAAAATATCAGCGGTAAATGGATGATACTCGGAATCCGCTGTTTAACTCGTGGAAATTGAAGCTGATAACAGTACAGTTCTACGCTTGTTACTAATACTGTGATGGATGTGTAAACGCAATGACGATAACGAGGTTGCATTGGATCCTACAACTTATTCCTGGAAATAACATTGTTTGGGAAAGAATATACAGATATAAAATCTTATATTTATACATATTTTCAAATATCTATAACAGGATATATGTCTTCAAATGTATATGGTACGACATTTGTTAAAAATAATCAAAGTCAGGTGTAACTAACATTGGATTACTTCTGATGTCAGTGATTTATCACGAAGAAGTTAAAATAAAATATCGCGATACAAATTCGATCGATACTTTCTTTTTATCTGAACAATTATTCGTTAATGCTAAATCTTACAAAAATAACATTTTCTATCCAAATTCAAGCTTTCCTAACTACTCTGCCTAAGCAATCTTTACGAAACAATTCCTTTCCAACTTCGGTCCATCCTATTCAATTCACGAACAATTCCAAACAATTCACAAAAACACCTTAAAATCGAACCAAACATCTACAAAACCTCCCCGCGTAAAGAAAAGCTGTAACACGACAGTCACGCAAATCCCTGTGCGCCAATGTATCACACAGAAACACGTGGCAGCCTTCTGGAACTAGAAACGGAGTCGTGACAATTAGTTACAACCACGACAAACTATTTATCGCGACTGGAAGCCGAGGTTTGCAAAAAGTGGAAGGAAAAAAGAAAGGGGGAAGGAGAACCGGCGCAATCATTAACCAGGTGTCAGCCAATAAATCAGTCAGATTTCGACGCCGAAGGGTAAACGAACGCGAGAGCCGGAAGAACGCCGCGGTTGATTTAACGTCTGGCGGGAAAACCGCGCACGAAACGACGACGCGAGGACGCTGTTGTGGCTGCTGCCGCC
>NT_176837.1:1204728-1224626 GCF_000188095.3 Bombus impatiens | reverse complement strand
GAGGACGCTGTTGTGGCTGCTGCCGCCACCGCTGCCTCCAGCTAGAATTATGCAAGGTGACCGCGTTGTTTGTCTAACGATCGAACGATAAATACGGCCTCCGAACCAACTACCAATCACTCGGGCCCGTATCGCGGTGAAATTACGCGCGGCTCCAACGAAGCCGGTCGTTTATTGGCCCGATCGACGTTCCATGATAGACGGACAACGACATTGGCGCCGATTGGCGGCATCAAAAAAAATCTAATTGCTCGTACCTGCTCCTATGCGTGCGCCAACGCGTATATTATCCGGTGGTTACGGTGTCTCGAGGCGCTAGGAAAGAATTCGCGATCGATCTCGCGTCCAGAACATAGCTTAGCTCAACATAGTTGGTTCGTTCCGCGCGGATACCTGATTCTGCGCGTCGCGTGCGCGCCATCGCTTTGTTCGCTGATTATACCGTGTCGCGTGGAAAAGGCATTTCGTTCCATCCAGGGCAGCTGAAATACGCCCTGATCAGTTCCTAATGACTCGTGACTGCTAAGTGCTCGAGCTCGATCAATGGTGTGGCGATAAAGAACGCGTGACTGGATTTTATCGCCGTCCCGTGATTTAGTTCTCATTGGGTCGTCCGTTCGAGGAATTTAATCATTATCCGAAAAGAAATCGACCCTGGAAAGGTTTGCTTATCGATGAGGAGTGAAGTTTCGAGGTGTGAGGTTTGAAATGAGCGACGCTGGATGCAATTAAAATTGAAATGGTATTGCGAACGAAATACACAATGACGTAATTGTACTAATTAAGTATGCTAGATGTTTTAATTAAGAGAAAATGATCTTTCATGTCAGTCTTTTACGTATCGTTAATTTATTGAATCGGTGAATGGGAAAAACGAGTTAATGCAAGTCTATTTGCTGAGAATTTTCTATCAACTAACATATCATATTGACGTTTTAAGATTAGTATTCTTATGAATATTGTATGACAAACTGAATTACTGTTATACGCATGATTTAAATGATTGTATACTACATATCTTTATAATTAATAGATTATCGTAAACCAAGATAATAATGAACAAGAATCTCAATCGTGCAACAACGCTTATACTTGTAGGGACTAAAACCAACCTGATTGATTCAACTAATTGTACGAGAATAAAGATACCAACTTAACAAATATATCGAAGATGATTTTGAATTACCTTAACATCCCTCCAAAGCTACTCGTAAATAAGAGATTAAAGCATATAATCATACTTAAAAAAATTCCTTCTTAGAATTCCCTCCAAAATCCCTACACTACAAGAAAGAAAGCTTCTAAATCCCAATAAATCGTTCGATTTACGGGATTAATCCTGATAAAGGCTTGAAAGCGGAGGAGTATGGACATGTCCTTGGCAAGGACCACGCAGAAGCACGTCTAAACGAGGTGGTTCACACGCGAGATCACGCATCGGGAACAATGGGCCGCGTTGTTCAGAAACCGTGGCCGCTAATCGCGTCAAAACACGCGTTAAGGATCATCCTGCCCGACAGCCGACAAACGTTCAAGCAGGACGAACGAACAGAGGAACGAAACCGGACAGACCAAACATAGTAGAGAGAAACCATGTTGATGCCTGCCGGCTTTGGATCAGGTTGAGTGAGTTGTTTCGAGCTCGGCCTTCCCCTGGTACCGGTCGTCTACGTGTCTACTCTCGTGTAAAATAATGCCAGCTACTCCGGATATCCTTCCACAGAGAGAGGAGCCACCTTCGAGTACGTCGCTCTCATATCGAAATCTTACGCACAGACTTTCCCTATGTCGGTACGCTCAATTTGTTTGACACGAACGATCACATGGTGTCATTACGATCAACTTTTTGTCTCGTTGCTGAGGCTATTTAATATGCAAATTGCGTACGTAGATACGTTTCCCTATTTTTTACCCCCCGTTATCTTTCGAGAAGTGTGAAGAAATCAGAAAGCAGAAATATGAAATTGGGAAGATATTAATTTAACGCGTTAACGCTACGCTTCATTTGCAATTTCTTTTTAATCGATTTACATCATTACGATCGATCGAATCTATATATTAGGTCGTCCGAATAGTTTCTTTCGTTTTATAAGGAAATAATGAATGCACAACATTTTTCGTTTTGTATTATTTTATCGAATTACGTATGATCCATTTTGTTTTATTAAGATAAAAATCACAACGTTTGACAGATTAAGTTTCATGTTTGTATAAAGATGCGTTGTTGTAAAAGACGTCTGTAAAAGAAAGACACTTTTCAGACGACATAATATTATAATTACCTACATCCGAGATTGAAAGAGACTTCAGGGATTTTCTTATGTGATTTGAATAAATATTTTCTATTAATGCGATTACCTATATTTCTCAAATTATAGAAATTCTTTTATCTCACTTACATTTTTTAACAATGTTACGCAACTTTTACTGCTTGGTTCTTAATAGATTAAATAGTTTCCAAACTTTGAATGTTTCTCTATCTTCAAACTGGACATTTCATGAAAGGTAGAGGGGTTAGTTTATTTATATAAAATTCCTAGCTAGTTCGTTCTGTTTGATTATGCATGAAAATTTCTTTTCCCAAATAACACTGGCGCATCCATACTTAATATATATTCATAGTACGATTCATGAATTTACACATTTGTAATACATGTTACCGATGTAATTCAAGTCTCCCAAAGGTACAAGATATACCGAAATCATAATGGAATACTAATGGCAGGCTTAAGTACCGAATCGTTACGATAAATGGCTTTACTGTGTCCGGAGCGAAATAACGACGTGCGTGCGACGCGTCCTGGAGAATCGTAAAAACAGAAGTTGGAGAAGAAGACAATAGGGGAAGACGAAAGTTATACGGTGTGATTATAATACGAATAGTATTCATTTATAGCGAGACGACAACCTTAGTGTCTTTAATGAATGTCTAACCCTTTCGTTTTCGTCGTGTCGTTTATGAATTCATTCGATGCAAACAGGACGTTGTACTCGGATAAACATGTTACTCGTTTGTGTATCCGTTCGAGTAAATTAAATCGAGTGAATCTGTGACAAGATACGAGACAGAGATTATAAAGTATATTTGTAATTGACAATCAGGATGTCACAAACCGACTTTCAAAACGGTATCTCCTTTGAAACTTGTTTCACAATTTCTTTTGTACGTATTAACAAACGTCTGATCGATAAACTAGTACGGTATCAGATTAATAGGCTCGAATCAAAACAAATTTTTCTGTACTTTTAGGTTTATACACGAAGATTAAGACAGACAAGAAGTTCTAATTTCGTATATTCTGTTGTTCAGAAATCAAGAAAGTTGTTTCAATAGATAAATTGGATTAAAGTTGATAAACGATTTAAACAACGGGCGCTTTTAAGGTACAGAACTAATCCTATAAATATAACTCGATTATTCTATACAAAATTATTATTTCTTTCTACTTTGATAATAATCTGATTAGTGAAAAGAACGTTTGCGCTGAAATATTTTAAAACCGCTCGATTCAATTCCAATTTTTAACGTTACTAAAAAACGATACAGATATTTTCTATTATCCATCAAAATTGGTTACCAGGAATTCGTAATATTTCATACGTCCAACACGAACCAATTTCCATGAATTATATTCCATTACTCCCTTCCTTGAAGTATATTTCATTGCAAAACCAATCATCTTAAAATCATTAAACCAACATATTCGTAACATATATCATATCAAGGAAGAAAGCAAACAAAAAGAAATTGAACGGCGTGCTGGAGCGCGAAAGGCCGACTGCTGTGGTGTCAGTATCGCGTCCATTAGTGACACGAGGATAAAGAAGAATTTATTCACGATCGGACTCCACCCCGAGGGCTAATTTCGTTAGGCCGATGCAGCGAGGATCCGGTAACTCATTCACGAAACGTATCCTTTAGTCTTGTTGCGAGCAAGATTTACGAGCGACAAGGACTCGTACTCGGACGAAGAACTGCCACCGTGCGTCTCTGATACGCCTGGTGGATCGCCAACCGAGCGGAAATAAACGTCTCGTAAACCTGCTTGGCGCTTAAGAAACCAGCCATTTTTTCTGCCCCTCTTCTCGCCGGGTTCTGGGGCAACGCGAACGACGGCACCCAAGGAACCCCATGGAGAGTCCATGGAACCAGCTTTCCACAATTTCATGCTCTACGTATGATGACAGATAGCTTCTTCAGGATAATTGCAGGTCAAAGGAATCGCGTGCTTGCTAGAAAATCCCGTTTCTTTACCAGTAGTTTTTTAAATTATTCTAAATTTTTGAAACTTTTGTACGCGGTTATTTAGTAAAGAGGAATGTAACAAAGTTAAGAATATAATGTAAGTAAAAATAAAAATTTTCTAGAGTCTTTAGTTGTTTAAAGTATTTCCAACATTTTGACTCTTAACATTACGCAGAGAATGAATTTGAGAAGAAGAACAGAGTAGTTTCTGACAACCGTGGATAATATTTATGCAAATAAGATGGCATTCCATTTTCTTCTATCATAGTATCCTTTCAATATACTGCGCGCTGTCTATACTGACGTTCATAATTTATCTTATTCTATTCATCCGGAAATAGTTTATTAAGAAAAGTACTAGACTAACATTCAAAACGTTTTTAGGCTAAAAATTATATATACACACGCACGCAACAATATTTTTGTTCGATCCTTTAAAATAAGAAAGCCAGAGGTACTGGAACCAAATGAACCAGTTTTTCGAATCAATATTCATACGTATGAAATCATCGACCAAGCAATCCTGTTTGCAACTGATAACAACCATAAACAATCCAAAAAAATAACAACCGACTACATCACCAATCAAAGGCAACAATGAAAACAAAACTTGGAAGACATATCATATCGGTAACGAGACGGCCGTCAATTAAGAATCCGCTCGCGTTAAATAATCCTCGCGTCCTTCTACGAATTCTTTATGTGGAACACCGTCGTCTCTCGGCTCCCTTAACACAGCCAACCTACGACGATTTTCTGTGCATGGAATATCAAATCAGCCGACAGGCCGACGATTAGAAATTTCAATCACGCAATGCTTCCATCGTCGCTACTTGTCTACCATGTCGATATCTCGGGAGACAGACGGATATCGGGATACCACGGGATATCACGGATGCTCCAGAGAACGTGATACTGGATCCAGTCCAATGCTAGCTTCGAGAGCACGTACACCGCAACAAATTACCTGAACACTCAGTTTCAACCACGTGTCCATGCAGTAACTTGTGCTATGCCTCGTGCTATAATTCAGATAGCCATCTGTTCCTTGCGGACTATACATCTCTATACATTACGTGTGTACACGTACAGTGGCTTAGGAATGTATTTGAACATTTACCACAAAAACCTGTTATTTATGTTATGTATCGCGTGCGCTATATAAAACGTATTGTAATTTCGTCTAATTAGCACTGTAATAAAACAGAATTGTCATGATCGTATTGGACAAATATCAATTGGAAAACTAGTTTCCTATATATGGGAGTTACGAGATATTTACTAGCGCTTCACAGATCGCCAAAATATTAATAAGCCATTTAATGGGTTCATTTTTAGCGCCAATTTCTACAATTGTTCTTGAAAAATTACAATTAAAAAAAAAATTACATAACCTTCGATGTTTTAGTTTTATTAATATATACACTGTTGATCTTCACAGTGAATAAGAATAAACTTTATCGACCTATGGGCCAATTCGAATTTAAATATCTTCACCTAAAGGTTAACACGAGTTATCTATCAGAACGACGACGATCATTGTTCCCGGCTACGTTACGTAAACACATATTTTCCAAAACAATCGTCATCGTTATCCGCATATTACGCAAAGGTTCACAACTTACAAAACCACAGAATTGTATATAGCCGTCAACTACCTTTATCCATAAGTCGATAAACGTCCATTATCAAGTAGCTGAACTACGTTTCATATCGATGATCCAAAAATGCGAACAATACTATCGTGATGTCGAAATGTTCTGATGCAAACCGTTTTACAATACTCGATTATCGTCTAAAAAAAAAAAAAAAAAAAAAGAGGAGGAAAACGAAAAAAGAAAAGAAAAATACCATACAACCTATATATATATATAATTTCGAAAGGCGTGCAGTTTGAACATACGTAGATTTATACAGAGTTTGAACGTGCAAAGGCGGCGGCGTGTGCCATAGGATAAGAAGGGGAAACGCCTATCGGCGAGTTGAGGCGAGAAAAGTCGCGAAAGGTAGCTCCATTCGGTCGCGTCAGACGGAGGCACCTGAAAGTTTGCGAGCGCCGTAAAGATACAAGGTGCAGTCGACCGGCCCAGGGCTGTTATAAACGTCCCGATATTATCTCGCCTCGTGTAAATGCATATTGAAAAGCGGTTACGCACTTCGTAACCGGCGTGCCCGTGTATAATCCGTGCGTTCAGCTTCGATTCTAACGAGTCATCGGCATTCACCGATCGCGTTTCAGCGATGCCAGCCAGAAGATTTAGATCCTGGAATATTTACGACGCGTTACCGTTAAGCGGAATGCTGTTGGTGAAATAGCGTCGTCCTTTTTGGAATCGAGAATGCTTCGTGAGGGATGAAAGTGTCGATTAATTTCAGTTTAAACATATGTACAGTGAAGAGTGATTTAGGTGGTTACGAAGAATTTATTAATTGATATTTAGCTACTTAAGTTATCGGAATCGTTACGTTTGAAACGTAAAGTTATAAGTCAAGATATCAAAGTTTTAAACTTTCCTCCTTTGGTTTTACTTTGTATCTTTTTACAACTTTTAGTAATCGTCATTGACATACCGCAGACTAGCAATCATGTATCTGACCCATGATGTATGGATTGCACTCGATAGTTATAGAAAATAACCACAGAAACTTTCTCCGTTGGAAACCAATGAATCTTAAATCGAGTCAATCCTTCATAACGCAGCTTCCAATCGAATATGCGTAAAATGTCTAAGAGCAATCTTTCTTGAACGTCACACTTCTCCGATCTCTTCCTAACTTTCTAGCAATTCCAATTTTTACCGAGTGTGTAATCAACCTCCTCTATCAATTACATTCAGCATTTTTATCGACCATGATCGAGGACCGATAGATTATGCGTATCTTTAGATTGGTTTCAAATTTTACCAAACGTAATCACGATAGCTGTGCTCCATTATGGTAGCGACGAAGTTTCAAAATATTTTACATAACACGTGTAGTATATTCATAGAAAGTTTCTACGCGCAAGTGTCCGAATAACTTCGTAAACTTTCGTTTCTCCGACGCGAAGATACGTCGTAAATGTCATTATTAATTTTTATTTTGTCAAAGCAAGGCATTTCCTTTCTCGGTCAATGACAACGTGTGACAGTGGCTTTAGCAAGACGCTGCATTAAGATAATAATTGGCTGTACAAACCGAAGGGCACGGATCGTTCGCCACCGTGTCGTTTATCGGTGGACAGTTTTCCCACAGCTAGATCCTAGAAAAGGGGCTCGATAATTGTACTAATGTGACCTGTTTGCCGACTTGGTTTTCTAAGGACATTAGGGGTACCGCTTTGATGGATTTCGTGATTCGAAACAACGCTAAGAAAAAGGATCGATGGAATCTGACCGACACCCGATAGATCCTAGCCAAAAGGGTACTACAAAAGAAATACCGATGGAACTTTAATTAAGATAAAAGGGAATCTGTGCAGGCGTCAAAATGAAACATCTTTATGCTGCATCGTCCTCTGTTATTTCTTTCGTTATCTTCTTTTGTACGTGTACGTTCATGGCTGGTACGGTGTGGGAATTTCCCACAATTAGATGTTTGAACGAAACCGATAACTATACTAATTCGGTGCTGTTTTAAGGAATTCCTGGATATTTCGAAGGGAATAGAATCTTTGAAGAAGATGCGACTTTGTTGGAATATCTTCAGATAAAAGCAATAGTGAAAGTTCGATAACTAGTGTCTCCTACCTTGTTTCAAATTGTTTCTTCAAGTAGATAGACTTGCAGTAGAGTTTGGTTAATAGGAACGTGTATGTTTTAACGGTGAACCGGTAAAAAGTAACGAGTTAGCTCTATTGACACGGCGATTATCTTAATCAGAGTTCTGTTAGAAAGTTCTAATACGAATGGACATGTTGTTGGATAAATAGTAACGAGATAATCGCACTGTAGTAAGATTAACACCTTGAATATGTATATACATATACATATCATAATAAGGAAACTTGTAAAGAATTGTCAAGAGTAAAACAGGAATGGAAAAATATCGTTTATGTACTTTTGAAATGTTGGTTGGTAATAGTCCATAACGTTGGACATTACGTTAATATTTTAGAGACGGCTTTATTAACAATCAACCGCATCAGGTTGCAAGATCTAAAATGTCAAACAGCGTAGTCACGCTTCAGAAGAAGTATACACACTATTTATGGGAGAGAAATGTGGTGGTATTAATGAGTCATAAGCTATAATGAATTCTGGCGCCAGCATTAATTTACAACTAATCTGACAGCGGTCTTTTGACATTTCTTGTTGTCATAAAAATCCGTCCAGTCATAAAGCATCGGTATTGCGGTCTCTTTTTTCTCCTGGCACTGATACATTTATTACAAACGATAAATAGTTGCAACAATAATTACTCTATCTAATACCCTTTCATAGATAGTCCTTACGACTTGTACATTATGCAGAACCATTAAATACTATACCTGTCAAACGTCATCTGAATTTTTCCTCTCATGGAACACGTTCGATACGTACATAAAATCGAATAAAAATATATGCTACCATTAATATAGCGAATTTTATAGAGAAAAATAAGAGAATTCGTAGGATATTAACGAGCAATAAAATAGGCTTTGTAGCATGTAGAACTTGAAAACATTCCACGTAGTTAATAAAATTTTCATTCCATCCCAATCAGATGTAAAGACACATAAACGAGTCTTATAAAATCACAGCTAAGTATAAATAAACTGTACTTAGTTATATTTATAAAAATATTCTTACTTTAATGCCTCATCTATTTCAATCTTATGCAAATTTATTTTCCTAATCCCTTATCTTACCACTCATTGTGACTTTATACGTTAAAGTTAGCATTTTATTATTTCCTAGAAATTATATCTATTTTATATGGTAGAGATTTACTCGTTTGAATTCATTAGAGAAGAAATAATTTATACAATTGAAGCTCGTATAATGCAGTTCGTCATTTCATCTCGCTACTTACTGCTTCTACTTGCGTAATAGAAGTTCCCATTAAAGTAAATAAATTCCATAAGAATTGTGTTAATTGAGCATTAACTAAAATCTCGTTTAAATAACTGGATTTTCGCTTTCTCTTTTCCTCAAACTCGCAGATTTTAACAATAGCGATCTAAACAATAATTTATATATATGTACAATACTCCAAGATCGATCTACTTAGACTTTAGACAATCAACGCTACTGCGAACGTATCCCACTGACTAAATATATTAATCATTCGCCGAAGTATATCATAAAATGTCGTTAACGACTACGCCATTCGTACCAATGTGATCGTAATTGTCAACGTGTAAATACGGTCGCGTGAATTTCATCGGTCCAAGAAGTGCCTGCAGCGGTCCAACAGCCGTTTATCTAATAAACATTCGTAAATCAGACCCACGGCTATTACACCGCCGCTAAAAGCTTTCCAACAGCCGATCGACCCTCAGATAGGATTTAAACAATTGATTCGTTCAATTAGTAATCTGACGTACGACCTTAACGATTATTTCAGACCTCTTCTCCTCGAGAACGTCATGCAGCTTGTCTAATCTCGTAACCCTTCTATCCTCCTCGAGTCTGTATGACCCGGAATGAAAATATTTCAATAGATATTATTGGAACACGAAGACCACGGAAAACGAACAAGACGAGTCACTTTTTAGAATTCAACAAAATCGAACATGTTATTAAAATTATTTTTATTTAATTTTCCAGCTGAACATATATGTTCCATGATGTTCATGATTTGAAAAATATTTTATGTTTTAATAGTAAAAAAAGCTTACATAGCATACTCGTATTGGTGCTTCGAAGTTCTCAGAACGATATTTTCGAATGCGTGCAAACACTAAAAGCGAACGTGCCACGCTATCGCGCGCCAGTTATTGTTAGTGTCAAGTATGGAGAAATCCAAACTTAGTTCAGGAAACGTAAGTAACCCTTTCCGCACGCACAGTTTAAACGAGCTTGGCACTCTTACGTGCATACCGACGAAAACATTTAACTCGTTCGTTACGAGACTTTATATTTTCATCGAATCGAGATATCGAGGGATGGCACCATTAAAAGTTCGCTTTCAGCCGCTCGTTCTGAACCGCTGCGCGCTTGTCGAAAATTACACGTAGCGGCGACGACGACAAATTTCTACAAGGCAAAGTTAGCCGCCCAGTCGTTTACCGTTTGCTAATTTTACGACGGTAATTTGGAGATCTTCGAGGTACTTATTGTTAGGCACGCAGACGCTGTGGCCGCCCATCGCACACGGGAAACCCACGAATTTCACGCCGAGGTCGCAAAACTCTCGCACGGGACAGGAAAAGCCGATTTTACGACCGAAGAAACTACCTACGACGTTTATAGGCCCTCTCGAGCCGCTCAAAAATCTATATCCGTGAGTCCTTCACACACGTGCGTGGTAAACGGAATGACAAAAAAATATTAAAGAGAACGAACATCTCGATGAACGGTGCTACGCGTTATGCAATTTTACGACGAGAGGAATATGTCTACGTTGCTCGAGGTCGGATGAACGATACGTCCGAGCTTCCCGTAAAAATGAAAAATATCCGGGATCTCCGACTCGTGTGTCGTTTTATTAGCATATCAATGGAAAAGGTAACTGTTCACATTCGCAGAGGAGCTTCACGGATAAGGAATTCTTCACGGAAATTTATCAGGATTTCTTCTGATCCTAAATCTAAATCGCCAAATAAATCGCTGGTCCTTTCCGTCCAGACTTGTCCATCCGCGCTCAACCGAAATTATGAAGAGAAATCGAGTGCCGTCACGAGAGAAGCACACGAGTTCTCTTAAGCAAGTTCTCTCTCCTCCTCGACGACATTGTCCTTGAAGGAAAAGGAGAGTGTGTATCGTCGTCGCCTGGAAGTTCATCGAATCCGATGTTTTCACTAATGACCGCCACTCATGCGCTGCGTATTGATCTTCGTTGGGTAATTAATTTACACTGGCTCTGTTATATAATCTATTAAACGTACTACTGAAAGCTTTTAGATGCACAATCAAACTTTTTTCTTGATTTGGCCATCGGTCATTTTGCTCCACGTGTAACGACGTGAAATATTCATCGGCGATCTACTCAGCGTGGAACGAGCAACGACTTATTCACGAATCGCTCTATGTTGAGTAACTTCATAATGTGGTTCGCTTGTTTCGATGATTTGCTAAATGACCAACTATTAACTAAACTCGATAACTCCGCGTAATTTCCAATCTGTTCGTATTTATGGTATCTGCTTGAAGCATTTCTAACAGACGCCAAGCATGGTACTTGTATTTGCGTTAAACGTGCAACAGATACATATACCGTGACTCAGAAAGTATATTAATACTTATAGACATCTTTTGTGAATATATTATGCGTGTTACACAAAACACTTTGAAATTTCATCGTCAACTGTACGTTGATATAATCTGTTTTAAGTAGAGACGAAGAAACGAAACGATCGGTATATTTATACTAAGGTAAATTAAATCCGATAGTTTAACTTTCTGCATCGTTGAGGAAATATAATTTAACAAGCAAAATTTGCCGCAACTGTACAAATTAATTTCCCCACGAGAAGATTATGAACGTGTGATTGCTTTATCTGAACAGAATAATCATACGTAGTCAATCAACTGCACCCATCCACGAACGTCTAAACTCAACGCGTTTCGCAAACTAAATACCAGTCTCCCAATCAAGATATAATAATTTATATATCGATGTAAAGCTCCAACGTGCTCCGTAAACTTCACAAACTCGGACGATTTTCACTCGAACGACATTTAATATTTTTACATTAATGTTTTTCAAACTCTGTTCACCTATTATATTCTTCTGGTAACTTGATTTAACGCTACTGTTCTTTTCGTTTCTTCCTCATATTTGTATCTCTTCAGATATTTTCTCTTTTTGAAATATTCTAGTCATAAGAAGAATTATATCGAATAATAAAATCAAGTATTTAGAAACTAACTATATTTTAATAATATATATCGAAATATAACATTTATTTGAAATAAAATAATAATAATAATAATTTCGAAACGAAACGAGCAATTCCCAAAATCGAATTATCAGATTTACGAGAATAGAAAATTTCTCGAACTGTGCAAGACGATATAGTGATTAAGATAATCGACCGGGAACGAGTGTCATGTAAATCTGGCAGGTGCATCGAACGTGGTTTATACTCTTCACGACCTGCAAAAGCTCCATCCGGCTGCCTCGGGTGAAAGTCTGCGGATTCTACCATTATTCTTCCGCGAAGACCAAAATTACAGGACAGTGTGAATCAAATGAGCCGATAATGTTGGAACGCACATAGCTTCGAGCTACGGGATTCGGTAACTTATTGCTTGATGCTAATCGATGCAGCCGAGTGTAGGTGGTCCTGAGAATTATACGAAAATACAAGGGATAAGAGTTAATCGAGGGATTATTTTTGTGCCTGTTTCATAAGTCTAAACGTTCTCGTATTAATGAGTGTTTTACGTGTTGTGTATTTCTATATGTACTGTATATTACTAATCCTCTATTATTAATTCAGAGATCTTTAAAGATATTTACACAGAAAAATATAAAATAAGTATTGGAATCTCGTCGAGTAGCTTAAGAAATTTAGA
Source organism: Bombus impatiens (assembly GCF_000188095.3). NCBI lineage: Eukaryota > Metazoa > Arthropoda > Insecta > Hymenoptera > Apidae > Bombus > Bombus impatiens. Next base: position 1,211,738 of record NT_176837.1, on the reverse strand, counting down.
ATCTTCAGAAGAAAATTTCAATTTGAAAATTGACGAAATGGAAAGCTAACAGTGAAGATTTTCATTTATAATGATTGTATCGAAATCCTAAATTCCTTGTCAGATAAATCGTCGTTATAATCTTCTAATCAAAGTTAATTATAAAATGTCCAAACATATCCCAAATGTCTTAATCAGCCAATATCAACGTTTCAACAATTTTAAATATACAGAGTATTCATAACTTGATTTTCTTTACAAGAAAGCTCTTTGGACGACATTAATGTATCATTTGTCGTAAAAACAAACTAATAGATAGAAGTGGATGGTCTACGATCGTGTCGCGTGTTATACAGTCGCATAATCTATAACACGTTGATAGCTTCGTATCCGAGCAGGTATGCCAAATATTTTTCAAATGAAAGATCACGTTCCACTTTCGTGTGCACCAGGCGACTATGATAGCGTGCAAGGCAAATTCGCCTGCTCATAATTCAGCATCGAACACCGAGAAAACAGGAACTGGATAAGCGACCCGTATCTACTAATTACGCGTCTATCAAGCATCCTACATGTGTTTAATTGATGCTGCTCGCATCAAGGGTATGCGCCAATGAGGAATTATGCCGATTACAAAAATTAGCCTTACACGCATGGCTAATGAACCCCATGGTCAATTTCCTGATTTGCATAGCCGACGTTCATATCCATGTGTCCTGTTCAGTCTGCGCCTGATACCAGTGCTTGAAGTCTTTGAAAGATTCATTAAACGGAACCTTGTTATCAATAAACTGGAAATAATAAAGGCGTTCTTATTTATGTGTTTCCTGCTTGTCGAACTTGCTTACTCGAACGATTACTTGACTACATTAGGTGAGGTGGTTCGTAAAAATTTATTCTTTGATTTATAGAAATCTGGAAATCTGTTTAAAACATCGTGAATGTATTATGTGTTTAGAGATTGCTAAATTTTTGATACAGTGAATTTATTCATTTAGTATGGATATTATTCTTTAATGTTCAGTGGTTAAGTTCACTCAATAATGTTATTTACTTATACATTAGAAAACTTTTATATTAATAACTAAGTCTTTAAAATTCACGTGAAATAGTACTACATGCATTTCTTTGGGCATTTACGTATACCTAAACCGATAAATTAAAATATTTATTGCTTCTGTTCTTCTCTAAGTTCATTCCTAACATTCTATGTCCTTATCGCGCAGCAAACAATCACATGTAATTGAACAAACCGCCCAGTCCTTCGTTATTACGTCATTTCAAAGGTGAGATCGTGTGTCAATTTTAACAACCTTCACTTTCAGTCGTGGACATTTCCACACTTTCACAGCGAAGCATCATCCTCTCGAATTAATTTGCCGCGACCTTCTCCCCCCTTTTATTATTTTCGTAACATCGTACGTATCCATTGATTGGATTAACGTAAATTATATATTACAACTTTAATAGGAAAGAAACAAATACATTTGAATCATTGGAAAAATAATTTTAAAAAATTGATCATATCTTCTCACTGTGATCTGAAAATTGAATATAAATGAGAATTAAAAAATAAATTCTCAAGTCACGTGATATTACAGAGAGTTAAAATTATGGGAAATTATAAAAATGGCAGCACGTCAGCCCCATCAATTTTCAGGATGAATCACGATACATAGATTGCTACATACCAAGGTACTGAGAAACCGGTGTTTGCATAAAATGGCAGTAATTCCGCCTTGTCAAAACAGTATAACCCTTGAACATTAAACGAGGCGTGCCAAAACATCATATTGTACCGTGGCGTGGTGAATCGTATTTACGATGCTGCTTATCGTAACTGCCGCGTAAACGCTCGTAACGTTTCGATCATTTCGCTCGTGAAATCGCCGCTAATTGACCCTTGGCTTTCCCGCAATACGCGAAAAACGATTGACCCTCCGAACGTTAGGCTGATTTAGTACGTTTCGTGATACCGACAAGAATTCCCGTGGAAATAAACTTTCGCGCGACACGATACGCACGTTTGAACGAAAAATATGAAACACACGTTATTGTACAAATGGCAGCACGCGATGTTAATTATTCGGAAAGAGTGACGTTTATGCTGATATTATGGTAATTAATTAATAATGTAACGCGGTATGTAATTTGTAACCTATCAGGTATGTAGAATAGGGGAAAAATAAAAACGAAGTAAAGATAAATCTTTAACCAGATATGGCTTCTTTAAAATATTTTACATAAGCCTGATCAATAAATATTTTGAACAAAAAACTGGTTTCGTCACTTCAGTCAATCGTCGATTTTAGAATTCATAGCTTTTTGTAATGAAACTGGTTCTTTTTCGATATAATTGATAACAGACGTTTCATATGCGTCAACCTAATGTATTATAGAAATAATGCTATGAAATTTAAATGATTTTGAATATTAATAATATTTATTCGTTCGAATAATGAAGAATAATCGGAAGCATTTATAGATAGCAAGATGAATATTCAAAGATTAAATATTCATAAAAAGAGAGGTAGAATAATTTTTAAATATATTTTACGAGAATTTTATTTCTCTGCAGTACAGATTCAAGCGCGTCGAGTTTTCTAAGATGATTTTCTTCCGTATCTCTACTGCGATCTTCCAACAGCGATCACTTCGCAACCTATCCTCCGCGGGGTGTTATTTAATGTTCGAAAAATCATCTACATAGCTGACGATAACTAGTTGCCGCAAAAGACTTGCACGTAACTTGTACCTACTATCAGTCAAGCTGCTTAATGGCATCCCCGTGTAAGGTTGAGACTCGTAAACTTACCGCGAACGTCTTTATAATAATCGCTCTACGGTTTCCATGCGCGTGTACTGTTAATGTTGCGGTTGCCCCTCGATTATTCGACATTTAATTCGCGCGTTTCACGATGGTAATTCACGAATAACCAATCAGATTATCAGAATCACCGATGGAAATTCCGATATTATTTCGAAATTTTTCTTCAAATTAATTTTCATGCAAATATTCTAAATGTTATGTAATTTTATTAAACTTGACACATCAAGTGAACATAGTTATACATGAAATAGTAATTCGATTAAGTGACAACGAATGCCCCTTTCGTAATCTCTTTTGTCTTTTCATCGTCATTCCTCCTCTTATCTTTTCAGATATTAATCGAATAGTAAAAATACCTTTTCAAATGTTTATCAGTCAGGAAAAATGTCTTTTGAAATATTTTTACGTTCCTTTCAATTATCTTAATCAAATAAAATAAAGATAAAAGTAACGCGAGCAATCTAAAAATATTTCTCAAATAAAAATTAATTTCTTTAAATTTAATTTTCAATCTCCCTTGATAAAACACTTTCTTATTATATGTTTATGATGGTTAGTCATACTGGCTTTACTAAACATGTATATGTTTACAATGTATATTTGTGACTTATATCTTATAACTTCTATATCGTAGATACATTTTCAGATTAGTTCCAAATTTTATCAATATGATAATGACAATCGTATCTCCCTATAGTGCTAAGAAAATTTCAAAATGATTTATATAATATGGCCAATATAAGAATCAAAGATGATATTCAAATATTTTCGTGATCCATTGTATGTATACTACACTGTATACACGTGACTTAAACGTATCGTGGCAATCACAAAGGATTTCTTTCCCTCGAATTTTCTCCAAGCAAGTTGAAATCTCAAGCGGTTGGTCTTCGAATTTAAATGAATTCTCGGTATCGATGGCGCGGTAACAAATTCATTACGCGAACCTGACGACGTTTCCACGCCGAGAACTAAAATACGACGAAGGTTAAAGTCGCGTAAATTCGCATAAAGAGGCACGTGTCAACGCACCGTCGATCGTCGCTTACTCCGAAACGTTCTTCTTTATGGTTCATTCTCAAATTACATTCTGCGGTTTCATGAATCGATTTCCGCGATGTCGCAGCGTCAACTGAAATTTACATTCAGTTAAAAACACCTTTCGTAATTCTACAGTCAACGATCGTAATACATGAATATCAATCGTAAGATACGATAATTAATTCGAAAATAATTCAAATACGAAATATTCGTGATATTATAATTAATTACGCTTAGACTGCCGGGTTTTTATTCATCTATAGGAAATTTAAAGGTGTGAAAATGCGCAGAATAGGCAAACATATTTAAAATAGAGGGCTACCATTTTTTTTTCTTTTTTTTTTTAGTTCATAAAAATATTAATTTGCAAAAATGCCTATTTGAAGCTTAATGATGATACGTAAAGAACGAATTTCCTTTCCAACCTATGAATAAATGAACAGTACGACGAATGCTTCGTTTTAGTGGATTAAGTGCACTGAATTATAATTACGGTTTTTAACATGAACAGATTTACACTTAATAGTTAATTAAACCTAATAGCAAAGAATCCTTGGATCTATACGTATCTCCTATTCGATTTTAGAAACGTATAAAAACTCATTATACTCGAGACGAGACTTTATAAATCATTCAAGTGGGTCACAGATCGGCATCGATAAGATTATCGGGCTACCTCGACCAAGTATTTGTACACGTTTCCCAAGCAGTGATATCGAAAGACGATTATACAACGTCGTCCATTACGAATGTTGTTTGTTTACTTATATTTTATTATACACGAGGTTAAAGGTGGCATAAAATGTTCCACGTATCGAAAGGATATTAGAAATTATATTCTAAGAACTCGGTTTTTAAACGAAACTTAATTATGTATTACGCTCGAATCGCGGATTAAAATAGATGTGATTTTTTAAATCACACGCATTGATGGCGAAAATAGGAGGCAATTTCGTTATTAGACATATTGCATAAGAGAAATAGCACTGTTTTTAGAAAGAAAATTATCTACATTAGTCGGCAAACCACCTGAAGGCAAGCTGATTGCAGATATTGAAATCGACACCGTGAACCCAGTCAACGTGCCGAGAACCGATTAATTATCAACGTTCAATTAAATTCATCATTGTGCCCAATCGCGCATAAAGCTCCACTTAGCCGCGATCCAGTCGATAAAAATAATACCAGCTCTAATACGCATACTTCGCACGTTTCGAAACAAATTACGACCTTAACGCCCGCAACGATGACTGATTTTACACCGTGCGTTTTCCTTACGGAACGAACTATGCGCTTTCATAATCCACGGATAAAATGATAGCATTTGTCTTCGTACTTTTTTTTTATAGGCTGTATCATTAATTCGCAACGATCGTTGCACAAGCCGAGCAAGCGACAAAAATTGAGTTTCTTGTTGTGATTCTTTCGAATGTTAAGTGGAAGACATTAATAGCCTGATATTCATAGCAATAGACATTAAAATAATACTCTGTTTAAAATTTTTAATCGAATCGTGTTAATATATCTTTGCATGAAACGTTATTGAAATAATTCTAGGAAATTCTGGGAATTTAAATGCAGATTTTATAACTTAACACTTCAAAATCTCAAAAATACAAAATAACAAAAATTCGACATTCTAAGTTCGAGAGTTTCAAACGATAAGATCAAACATTTCAAATTGATTAAATAAGCATTAATTAAATTCATTAAATATTGAACGTAAAATAATATTGAATATTCATAATACAAAATGTATAAGATTATTAACATGATCGTACGATTCGAAAATCACAGAGACTCAACATCCAAAAGAAACATTTGAAAACCGTTCCAGAATCTCGACCCATATGATTTCGAGTATTTTGACACAGATTCCACGAACGAGGTGTCGCGCTTCGAATTCCCGGACGATTTTTACAGAAGAACATACCGAATCGTAAAGAGAAAGTGTCCACAAACGGAATTATAATGCCTAAAGTGTATGTCATTCGCGTCTCCATCTCGAGTACTTGGTACTTAAATCTGAGTACTACCGCCATGTCATCGAGTGCTTCTTTGCCGTCACTCACAGTTCGTGGTATTTTCATTTGTCTTTTTATAGTCACTACAAATTCAGTTTAAAAGGTTATACACTGTAGACATATACGAACATGTATTTATAAGATATCTGAATACTTCATCTTAGTATTGAACTGTTGATATGAAAGCAATTTTTGTATTTAATATATATATTTACGAACATAAATTTATTCTGCGTATGGGAAAATAACTACGATAGAGAATTAGTTTTTGCCAATTTTAATTATGAATTACGAGTTCGTGGCATTTTTACAATAAATGTCTGATTGAAATAGTTTCTCTTCCGTACAAAAGCACGTGGCTTGTGTGGTTTGTCAAGCAACGAGCCAAAAAACTTTCTTTTAGATATTTTTCCTATATCGTTTCCAGTCTTTTTGCGAGATGTATTTCTCCAGAGAGAACGTATCGACTCTGACACTTTCCAAATACAGATTGATTAACAAGCATAATAAAAATATACATAACGCTCTATGATTCATACAACAAACAAATTAATCTTCTTGACCGATAATTACACCTAAGTCGCAAAATCCGAAAATTCCAATATAAACATATATTACGTCTCCAGAAAAGAGATCTAAAAAATCCACATTTCGCGTTAAACAACAAATAAAGCCATAATCTATCCAAATACGACTTTATGGATGGCAATAAATAGATTTGGCGGACTAAGGATTTCGGCCAAAATTCTCACTTGCTATGACAAATAGCTTTCCTTGACGCGCAGTTGTCGGTGAATAAAAGGGAAACCGATTCGTGAGTATATCGCGAATATACGCCAAATGTACAGTGTGACCTTTCGTCAAAAGGTTTTATTCTGCGGCCGCGAAGCTCACGGTTGTCAGCTTAAAACGTTAAGGCCGATAAGCAGGCGCGACCAAACGAGGGAGAATTTCGCGACGCGCACCAACTTCTAGAGACAAACTGTCACGCCGTGCCGGTTCCGCGCATCGCTCGCGCATAACTAATTAATCCTGACAGTTACAAAAGCTATTTCAGTCGATCGGCAAAGTGATCGCCTTACCGACGCCTGCAATTATCGCGGCATCGTAAAGACGATTTACCGGCTCGAATCTCC
>NT_176837.1:1178954-1203906 GCF_000188095.3 Bombus impatiens | reverse complement strand
TGGCGAGATCGGGGGACAGCTAGCCAAGCAGCCGGTCGAGCCACCTCACCGGGTTAATTTATCTCGTTAATTGCCATCGTAATCGACCAATCGCAGTGTATCGTCGCGTCGAATACGCTCCGTCATTGGTTCATCGTGGACACGGTTATAACGGTAGACGAAATGGTACCGTAACATCGATCCACCGACACGAAATCGGTCGATAGTATGGCGGATCCCAGAGATATTAATCGCTCCTGGTCACCGTTCCTTTTTATCCCACCTTTCAGTTTGTCTCATATTTTGTCTTTTATTCTATCGCCACGGAAATGGTTCAAGACTTGTCGACCAAACCATACGTGTTACACACGCGTTTACCTTTAAAGCGATTACCAGTCCTGGGACACGCGAGTTTCGTTCCTTAATTAACTGTCGCTCTCATCGTCAGGGATAAGCGGCTTGATTTCGTCGTTTTACGAGCTGATAATTTGATCCGTTTTACGAACAACGACTATTAACGTGTAAACACCGGTCAGCATAGGATCTACGAGAATTTATACGAGTCTTTCGTCTGCCATTTTATTGCTCCGTTTTATGTATTACCGGTAAGTCTTTGGAAGGGAGATTTTAACTTTCTGCGAACTTGTTAATCGCGATGAAAGGGTCATTACCTTTGAATTACGCAACGTTTATTTGTTATCTATATCTAGATGTTAAAGATATTTTAAAAAGTGCGTGCCCCTTCGACCGATAATTTCTCAGCGGAAAAAAGAAATTGGAAAACGTGGACACTCGAGGCAGCTGATAAAATTCCATCGTGTTTGATGGCGAAATGATAAAAGATTTTCCAGAATCACGTCCAATAGGTGATCGATAGAGGTATATTGTTGCAGAAAAGGATTGAAAGATATCTCGAATTGGTCGATAGGGCGCCTTGGTCAACAAATTCTCCGATAAAGCTAGGGTTATGGATGTAAACAACATGCGATGGACTCGATCCGTGAAACGTACCAGTTTCATACCATAGATCGAAACTTTTACCTTACAGCAAAACAGCAAAACACCGAGGAACACTATCGGCCAACTCTTTATCGAACATTCCGCAGATAAGGAGACGACCCCCTCTATTGGTTCTTTGCGCCGTATGGCGCCTATGTAGATTTTAATGAACGTTTTACAGTAACACAGGTGTGCGTCGGACATCTCTATTTAAACAGAGCTCTCTTAGAAGCTCTCCTATCTCACGTGAAAATTTCGATAAAGACCTAATGTTCCCGTGGCGTATACCAGTATACCATCACGAAATGGAGCAAAACGCACGAATACGTGTCTCGTGAAAGGAATATAATGTATCATAGTTATGGTATCGATCGTGCCAGCGCATCTATTGTTTTCTTTTTTCTAAAATACTACCTCTTTTGCGTCGTTTTCTGATAACAACGCGTTATCATCGAAGTGAATTTTACATCGTTTCTGCCTTTTCTCATTAAAAATTTTTTTCTAAGCTCCGTTATCGAGAGATAATGAAACTTGTATGTTGCATAGAATCGATGTGTTTGTTTATCGAACGACTTGAAACGTCGAGTGACACTTGGAGAAATAAACAACTTTCTCTGGGAAATATTTTATAAACACGAATGTCTAGTGTTAGAAATGTTATAAAAGAAAAATCAATCGAAGGGCTTGAAACAAAGACGGCCCTTGTCCGTGTTCGTCTTTCTCCAAAAAAAATAAAAGAGCAATTCTGATCGAAAATCATGACTACGTATAAGCACTACATAAAGAGGTTCCGCGCCCACTTTTCAGTACACACCTTCACCACACCTTTTTGCTTAAAACAACCGACAGAACCACCGAATCCCACGCTGTAAGCCCCGATAAGCGCCATTAATCGCTCGCAATGAATGTCAGGTAATAGGCGGCATGCCGCGTGTCGCGAAACGGAGGACCAGGGGCAGCTAAACTAACTGACTGTAAATCAGATTTTTGCAAACGAACCGCGACAAACGGAACGAAAGTCGGGTAATAAGCTGCTTACGTTTATGAGCGAGATATCTCGTCTATAAAATCAGATAAAAATCAAAATTTTTTAGAAAAAGACAGACGCTAAAACGTTAAGACGCTAAAACTCTGTAGTAACTTATCGATTTAGTTGAAACTTCAAATAAATTTATTTTAAGATATCCCTAATTTGACTTTCACCTTGAAGAGTAAATTTGACTAGAAAACTTATTAAAACACGATTGAGGAATTTTCTTAAAAAATTGATCTGTATATCTTGAATTATTACGAAATTATTATTCGCTCTGTAAATCAAAGGGAAACGAAATTATTCAAGAAAAATTATACAGAAATTATTCAACTACGCTACATATGATTATCAATAATTATATAAATTCTTCTCACTACCAAAAATAATTCGTTCGTGTAATAGGAGCCAACATATATATAAGTGGATTTAACTGGTTTAAGTTCATTTAATTGAGCGTTAACTAAAATCCCGTTCAAATAAATACAGTTCTATTATATTAAAAATCAACTGAAAATAAACCCCTTTGCGCGAAACAGTTGGATCGTTGATCGTAAAAGTGAGTATAAGTAGGCGTCCGAAAATAGTCGTTATTTGGACGACGACAGTCGGTGGGTACTGATACCTCGTGGGATATCCGTTGCACCCTTGGAGAAAGGATGGCCTCTAGATAGAGGTTCTGCTACGTTTCAAATGTCCCGGGCTCCTCGGGCGCATTCCTGTATAAACACGAACGGAAATACACCGAGAGATCCACCGAGTGTGGCTTCGCCTTCATTCAGAGAGCGCGTGGTTAGCTTCATTCACAGCTACCCCCACCCCTCGACACGCTCTCACTCCTCTAACTACTACTATGTGTAGTTGCCAGACGCGCGTCGTGCCTAAACAACCGGCGCGCTTAGATCATTCGAAATTAGATGGACAGTCTGTAGGGTGCCGTCGCTGGCCCGGATCTACACTAACGGAAGTGACTGGCGAAAACGGTAAACGCTGATTTCCCTGTGCCGAGCCAATTTCGATCGGGTCGTGGTCCCCACGTTCGTTCAACTTTGCCAAACCGTGCGTGACTAACGCGTCCCTTTTTTATTCGAATCATTTCTCCGTGACGTTTCGATTAACCATTTTCTTATTATTACGTGTTTCCTTGATGACGTTGCATCGATCGAGAGAATAAATCTCGTTGTAAATGAATGGAAAGTTTTGGTAGGTTTAATTTGACGATTTAAATGGCTATCGATGGGTGTGGAAGGGAGTTTGTTTATGGGAGTGGAGTTACATATCCGGTGGAGGGCAACGATATATAATGTGTGGATTTGTTCCTTGAATGTTTGACTATAGATATATGTACATAATTTATTGAGTGAAATAAAGTATATGTAAACTATGAAATTAAAGAATACCGACCTTACGAAATATCGTTATTTCATATTATTTATTATGGAATACCTTTTTACGAATTAACATTGTGTTCGTTATTTTGCCTCGCAAGGTAAACTTCTTCTCGCGGATAATTAAATTTACTCTTTGAGATGGAATCCTAAGGCGTTAATCCTAAAGCGTATGTGTACTATACGAGCGTCTGGTCCCGTGCAGATGAGCGCCACTTCAAACGGCCACGAAAGTAAACCATACCGAGCCTTGGAAGTTTTAGAATTACTAGTCGGTTTCCTACGGTCAACTCGTGCTTTGAACTTTTAAAAATAAAAGGAATCCGAGAGAACGAGATAGTTCCGCGACGGGAACTAGTTACTAAGAATAAGTGGATAACTAACCGTTGAATGAACGATCGTTAGGTAAACATGGCTCACGACATTTAGTGTCCCGCGAACGGCGGCCAATGATGCGCGTGCTAATCGTCAAGCCTAATTCGATTTCCTATTTAAATAGCAAATTTGAAGAGGCGCACCGCGCAAAGGAGAAATAATCGTTTATATAAATATGCATTAAAACGGTGAAGCACTTTACGTAATATTTACATTGTCATGTTCAAGGTTCGAGATCGTCGAATATAACCACGATATTTCTCTATAGTGTGATTATAGGTGTTGTATAATTTCAATCACGAGCGCATGATTCTTGAAATGATTTAGAATCTTTCGAATCTTCCACGAGCAAGTATAATATTTGCAATAGATGTTTATAGACAATTTTATCAACATCTTCTTAATGTACGAGATAAGTAATGTTTATAAAAAGATGCAAATTTTATGTAAACGTGTCGACTTCTCTGAAGCTTCGTATTCATGAATTTCAAACTTTTCCTCGCATACTTCTTCACTAATTTATATAGAAAAATTTATTTCATCGTCTAATCGGCACTGATCGATCGAAGAAAAGCAATAAAGTTACACTTCTAGGATTAAATGTCTTCTTGAAGCTAGATTGTCAAAGGCATACCGTATGAAAGTACTATACACCATTTTCAGGGACAAGCTGTTTTCTTACTTGAAATAACCTGGCCGTCAAAAAGGTTCGCTTTTTTTTACCGTACAAACCCATCGATTATCATGTATTCCACATTAGCATTACTCACCGAACCTCGACGTCTAGACGCACGCTTGTCGGATGTGCACTTCATTGAACCCCCGGGTACACTCGCGTACACGCTTGTCTTTCGTAAGCAGCGTAGCGCAAACACCGAACGAATAAAACAACTAAAACACGTCGATCGAGGTGGATTTGCTCGCGTCGGGTGCAATGAGTCCCGTTCAGGCTTCCTTTATGTGGAAAATTTCTAATAAAATTACAGCTTCGTGAATTAATAAGAAATGACACTAGTTTCCCTTGAACATAACCGATTAATTATCAAGATCGTACGATTGATAATAGAAATTCTTGGGATATCGAAGAAAAGTTCAAGATTTCTCTAGTTAAATAAATTGCATAAATAAGTTGATCATATGGAAAACCAGTATTTTGAAAGGTCTTACAAAAATTCAGTGTCTACGATTAGAAATTTCTTGGATAAGATATGGATAAGGAATAGTAGACATCTTGGAAGGAACATGGCGAGACGAACACTTATTTGGCAATTCATTAAGAACCACTATCGAAACTTAATTAACAAAACAGACGAAAAATGTTCTTTCGAAATTTATTCGACGATCTATCGGTAAAGTATCGAACTGACAACAGTCAAGTTGTTCAGAGTGTACGAATAACAACGAGGAAACTAATTAACGGTAAATGAATAATCTATGCCGTATCGTTTAAATACTAAATACTTCTTCGAGTTCAAATTACTAATAAAACAATCGTAAAGATAATTAAAACTCGTCAAGAAATTAATATAGGATGGTGAGAAAAATGATCGAATAACCGAGAAGCATAAATACAGTACGTATTAAATCAAACAATTTCCTATCGATATAGATAAACAAACATATTTCGGAAGATAAGTATATACTTCAAGTTAAATTTCTGTGGCAACAAACAAAAAAAAGATACCCAAATTTCCAGATTAATTTCCAAGATTAATTTGCGTTGATGGAATGTTTTTTGCTTCCTTTAACAAATACTACACGCCCCTAAATTACCCGACTCTTTTTTCACATCGCCCTCTATACCGCACCGAGTAACGACACAAATAAACACCGTGAAAAAAAGGTACACGATCGCGAAGCTGCTCCTTCCAATCGCAAACAAATTCACGGAACACCCTATGTTATGTGTTAAGGGAACCAGCCGGTGTCGATCGAGGAGCAGCACGAGTGGGACAGGTTCTCGTAATAAATCGCGGTCGCGCGAAGAAGCTGCGCCATGCAATCAACCAACGATGCGTCTGCAATCTCAAGACCTGCACGTACGCGGTTTACGTGGTGCGCGTCTCGCCAGGACGAGGACCGCCGAAATTACAGCTATTATCACGATAAAGGTGAGAACCAGTCGCTGTTTGCTTAACCCGATAGAAAATCGGTGGAGAGGTCGTCCACGTTCCTCTCCTTCTCGCTCGTGTAAAACCGTGTTTGACGTAAGAAGAGAAGGAAGATACAAGGCGGTCTGGTAAAAGGGAGAACAAAATCTGGCTGCTCACCCCAAAAATGGGCGGGGTTTAACGTTTAACCCACGAGTTAACGGGGCGTGCCTCGGTGAAACGGTAAGACTACGATTTACACTCTCGCGTTTCACGCACCTTCTATCTACCATTTACGAAACCCGCGCACCTTTCCTCGGTACGCACGTGAATTTATTGTTTCTTCTACCGATATTAACGGACCATCATTACACAGAAAACGCGCGCGAACGCGGTGTGCCCGCACGTGCACTGAACCCTGCTTCTTCCCTTCGATCGCTCGTTTCCCTCTGTGTGGTCGTATTAAACTTCGCTCGATGTGTTTATTCAGGCTGGATGAATATTATCGGCGATATCAATCGTACGTGTTCGAATATGTTTATGGTATTAGGGTGACTGCATAACGCGTGGCTGCGTTTTAAAGATTGAATAGTTTTGAGCCACTTTTCAGCCATTTTAGAACAGATTCAGTTCATAATGGTATCTTAGAATGCGAAAAATTGAAAAATTTAGCGGTATATTAAGACGTTAAACGGTGAAAAGTTACGTTCAACTTGAGAGCTGATATAGGAATTACTTCTGATTTTACTAAATCGAATTTAGGTTAACGTTAGTTAATAAGTGTGTAGATATGTGCTTGGTAAATGTTGGGTTACATTGCGAACGGTTCTAATTGTGACGAATAAATAAGATGGAATGTACAACGTAATAGAAGTCTAATAATTCTGGAATTCTAATATAATAGCATTCTAATATCATTTTCAAATTGTTGTAGCGTATTGAAGACAAGGTTTTGCCATATATTCAGACAGGGGAATTTTAAGCTTGTCCGCGTATATTTAAATCAAACTGTATCGAGGTGTCCTATGTGTAACACGCGTACGCCACAATTTCGCAATACTAACGATTGAATAGCTTTAGATACGATTGAAGTACTTACAGAACGCTAACGTCATTCTTATCGTATATGTTAATTCATGGTAATATCGCTGCGCGGCGGCATCGTAAGTGGAGTAATGGTTAATCAATAAAGCATCGCGTGAATGTTCGTGTTTCGCGAAAGGATACTTATCTTACTCAATAATCGTAGAAAACACTTGCTTGATCTTGTCAGATTTTGTTGGAAATATTATTTGAAGGGAAAATGAGAAACCATTTTCTTTTAACTAGATCATTGGATACTAATATCCCTTAACTAGTACTTCGAAATTAAGATCTATTAGCAACGCTAAAAAAATAAAACTAAATAGAAAAATTCCGAAATTTCAGAGATATATGAATAAACTTGTCTCACTTATAAAAAATATGCCAGATTCTTCTATAAAATTTTTGTCTCTGTTTCTATTTAACTGTTAAACATACCTTATCAGAACCTACGTGTTAATAGCAAAAATTTTAATCTTTCGATTGATATCGAACTATATATTTGGATGTTTCATTAGCATCAACCGGGACTCTAAATGCTACGTCATTGGAGTCGCGACAAAATAGTGGTTAAAAATATTATGTTCTAACTATGGTATGTCATAGTTTATTATCAATGTAATCGCATCCCTTAAAACTTGATTTGAGCTACGGAACGTATTAAAGTATGAAACAACGCGGAACACAGATTCGCCGAAACTTGAAGAGCAGAGTCAACGAACGGACATCTGCCATGCATTCTCGTCGTGTTCGGAATTTTTATTTCATATGTCTGTGCATGCAAACGAATGGGTTTTCCACACTTTATAAGACACAAGTTGCAATTAGTCGTGAAATATGGCTGCTTTACAATAACAGAGTTATAGGACGAAATATTTCGATATTGAGACTTCGGTAATAATGAATCGTTTGTTTTGACGATCTACTATCTTTGATTGATATTATCTTCGTTAACTTGGATTGTTTATACTTCGATAAGCAAATAATTTTTAAATGTATCTCTTGAGAAATTCGGCTGTATAAAATATAAGCGAACGAGGAAATAAATTTGTATATAAATAATTAAATAATATACATCCCATTAAGCATCTCACAAGTAGTATGTTTAATCTAATGCTACATAATAAGTAAATAAAAATCTTCCTATTATTATAATTTAATAGTTCATTTTAATAAATATGTTCCTAAATAGAATATATATACACGTATATAATTTTCTATCTATTCAGATATTTCGTGCCATTTCTTAATAGGAATAAAGACCTAAAGCATCTTTTAACTATGTGTAGACATATATATAATTACATACTGAAATGTAAATTTTAACCTATTTTTCTAATTCAATTCAAAGCATTAAATATCAAATAGCATCGAAAGCCTTAAATATATTTTGCAATTTTGAAAAGCGTAATAATGATATGTACTCACCAAACCGAATACTGCATGAAATTCTGCAGATACCATTCGTGGCAAATTTCGTCACTACAAGCTTGATGTTATCCTTAACACAGACGCGATGACGTTTTTTCGATGAAAATCTTGGAAGTCGAAATTCTATTTTTCTTCTATGAATTCTTCACTGAACAATTTCACTGTCGTTCCACGATTTATTTATGTTTCATTTTATCTTCACTTAATTGTTATCGTAATATAAAAAATATCGAGAAGTGTATAAATAATATAATAATTAGACACTTGAACATTTTGGTGCTGATATGTTTGGACACAATCGCTTTCGTAATGCTTAAAAATATTCAGGGTCAATTGGCGAGGACGTTGACAATCTTCGAAATGCGAAGCAATTGCACTTTCGACACGTGCCTGTTCACTTTCGAGATCTAGGTAAACGAACGATGCCTCGGTAGAATACTATATAACGGTACGCGATGTTTCCTATCTTCACTGACAGCTGTGCAACAGTGTCACAAAAGTTCCCCAGACAGTCGGCAGAAAGATTACCTTACAATATTTAAAGATGTTTCAGTTCGTAACGTTTCAATCTCCTCGATTCCGAATAAACATCGCTACACACGTTTCCGTTGCACCATGTCAATTTTAAATACAAAGTTCCCCGACAGAGCGTCGCTGTAGTCTACGTTTGAAGTTCTCGCTAACTTCACGATCTTCTGTTCGTCTCGAAAACATTCGATCGCGCGTTTTCACTTTCTTTCAGCATCTCTATTGTCTTTTTGAAACTACCATCGTATGGTAATTACCTTATGAAACGTCGATAAATATTTGACCAATTGTTTCTACACGATATAAACATCGTTATCCGTATGTAGAAAGATTAGTAATCCAAATCGGAAATTTCGTTGGCACTTTGGCGTGCGATCTTGCCAAATAACAACGATCACGAAACAGGCTTCCTCGAACAACGAAAACTGTTAGGAACACCGGTCACACGTGCGTGCACCTTGCTCGGCTGCCAGGACGATTCACGCGGCATAAAGACACAACACGTCACGTAGATGAGGAATGCATCTCGTGCCCCGCAGAGGCGTTAGCGTCGAAGCAGACTGAACGAATTTCACGAATAAACGACGCCCAAAGCGATGTCTGAACAAATGGATGGGACGATCGTTTCTTTAACGTCAAAAGGGAAGAGAAAGGGCTCGGTGGGAAGAATGGAAGAGAGAAGAAGGAGAAACGCGTGGTGGAATAAGGCGTAGAAAGAATATGGAAAGCAAGAAAGGCGAAGGAATTGATGGATGTTGGATTATCCGTAAGAGTAAACGTGCAACCGTTGCTCGGTTCTCAATGGCCGTTGCTCCGTGGTGGCGCGAGACGCATAATTTGTGCGCATTACTGCCAAGATATATGACGTTCCAAGATGCTAACGACGAAGACTATACGTTACTTCCTTCCGATCCTTCCTATGCTCCTCGAAACCTGCCCCCCAGCGGTAATAGAATTCACCGGCAGAAGGTGGTGCGTTCGGATCTCTTGTAATTTTCTTTTCTCGAGATCGATCGCAATCTGATCTCTGGTCGGTAGGTTTCTTGTCCGCGTTATCTCGCCGCTGTTGAGCGTCGCTGATAATAACGATTATTTTATATGTCTAAGACGACGCGACGACTGGACGAGTCATTCGGACGGTGTGCGAGGGGATGAAGATTGCTCCAATGAGATTGCGTAGAATATTTGTCATCGATCGGCCGTTGTCATCGATCGATATTCGAATTTTCAGTTTATATTTTGATCCATCTTAAGAAGTTCCCTGAATCTTCTTGCAAAACCAGTTACGCTCTTTTTAATCCTTCTAATGAAGTACTTGCTGGCTTTTAATAAATTGCAGAATTTACCAATTGGAATTTCCTGTTCTTCCACATAATTTTCTTCGACGTATATATTATATATATCGCGTGTACAAATTTAGACAATTTCGATGTTACGACGTCACGCACACACGTTCGTAGCGAGATAGGATAATTCCGCTGTTACGCAACGGGTATAGATTCCCTGCAAAAGTGGCTCTAAATAATTATGTATCTCGATATCGACGCTGCACCATGCATTGGAAGAAGTTAATACTGGCGCCACTTGCGGAGATCTTTTAACTTTCTTTTACGAGAAATCACCACTAGTCTCGTTCAATGCATAATTGCAGTCGTTGCCTGTCTACGTAACCATTCCAAGAGTTTTTTCCATTCCGTGGTTCTCGCGACAAAATATATCACATCAACACGAAATGCATACGAAACGAATATTAATTTTGATTCAAACATGGATAAGATTATTCGAGCTGACACGTGTCCTCAATAACGAAAAGAATCGTGAAGAAATATAATACTCGCGGATAATTCAATTTCTCATCAAGCATGAAAATAACTGAGGAATTACGTTTATCGAATCGATACAGATCGCGGTACACATACTTCGATAACGGGTTATCTCGTGTGATGTCGTTAGGCGATTCGTGTGATTTAACTCGAAGCGAACACTTTAACCTTGTTCAACGTCAAAGTTCTTCAATCGGAAATCTTCGAATATCGTTTATCTTCGACGAATACCTCTGTCACAAGATTCACTTGATCACTTTGAAACTCAACATTTCGCGTAACGTTTGTACTTTTATCGTCCACCTTCGTGTAATCCGATTTAACGATTACGAATTTCAACGAAATTACCGATTAAATTCGAACAATTACAATACGCGTTCTACGAATTTCTCAGAAAGTTTCTTCGATGTAAACGATTATCGAAAGAAAAACTCCATAAACTTGCGACACTGAACATTTTCTCAATGTTTTCACACGACGCGAACGTCCCACGTTCGGAGAAAAGGCGGCAAAGTGGGCAGCTCGTATCGATCACGATTCGATTTTCGAGAAAATTCGGTTCGTTCGATTTCTCGATCTATGGTTTGACTGATCCGAACGCGAGACGACAGAAACGCGGAGAATCGTCGAAAACGAATGAAGTGGCGCGATGGTATCGTCCCCGGTAAGGCGAGACCGGCGCTCGCGTGGAAATCAAGAGTAACACTGACTCGATCGTCGAGTTGTGGAGCGATAGGTGGACCGTACGTGCGAGTTGGTCCTCCCGCATGCGAAGCGTAGCAAGTTCGGGGTGCGTGTGCGATAGTTGCAACGCGTACGCCGCTCGATATAAAATCGATAGGATAAACAATGATGAGAGCGTCAACGGTGTTCTCGACAAATACGATATCTATAGCCTTCCTTTTAACCAAGTGACCGACCTCGTGATTAAGAGTACTTCGTGTTCGTTTAACAACACCGGCCAAGAATTTCAAGTTTCTCCTGATTTCACCAACGTCGTCGCATTTGCGCTTACACTTTCTGGATGAAACGACGATATTACCAAAAGAATTCTCAGTACTCCAGTCAGGAATGATGGTAAGTTTATTTTTTATACGCCACTTTCGCGGGAATCTGTTACTACCAAGTAAGGTTATGTTTGTTCCGTTGAACAATTTCTTCGAGCAAGCATTAACGAGTAACTGCAACGACGTAGAGTTCGCGACGTTAGTTGTGTCTCTTCCTATCTTCTCGCGTATGTAAAATACGATCAGCTTCCTGATAGAAAGATCTCCTGATTGTCGATTAACGATCGAAACACTGGAAGCGGTATCTCGTCCTCCGGTGTTGTTTCGGCGACGTGGTTCAATGAGCGTGGCTCTCAAAGTGTCTTCGGTCACGTTACCGGCGGTGTAATTTCGCGCAGGGTCGATGAGAAATTTTGGCGTGGTGCTGGGAAGGTTGGAACGACGCATGGCCATACGGAACACCGTGAGGGCCGATGATCGCCGCAGACTGCTCTGACCGAGAGCAGCGAGGCTTCTCCGCAACGGCAAAACCGTGTATGCTGGTGCTGCTGTTGGCTGCTTCTCCACCACGGTACGAGTACCGTGCTGTCGTGGCTCCTCACCACCACGTAGAACCCTAAATCCTGCGTAACGCACGCCCCCACTCTCCCTCGGACGTTTCCCCACCAATACGCTTCTGTCTAACATCCCCGTTGCCGAAGATCAACCGTCACGCAACCAATTCCCGTATTTTAGAAAAGTTGTGTATGTACACTGTTTCACTCGTGAACCGCGTTGCCTTTTAACGTTGCTATATAAATCCGAGGGCTATTTTAAAATCATATAGTAACCTTGAGTTTAAAAATAACGATACATTTCACCGTCTGTTTGTTTAAAAATTATCAGATCAGCGATGTTCAACAACTTTTGCACAGCATTAATATTAAATGTTCGTATATTCTGCACAGTCCACGTAATACTAATATATTTTTGTAACTAATAGTCTTTAGCTAATTAACAGCACTTTATCGATTTAATTATAGTATTAATTTACCACTTATTTTTTTGAGTCCGAGGATGAACGTATTCGTTGAATCAACGTGACTTCTCGACCGCAGCATCGGTTGAACGTAATCGATATTTTATCGGAAACACTTCGTCGATCGAACGTGACATGTCTTTTGCACGGAACCAGAGTTCGACGGGTTCTGTTCGAGATGCACCTGGAATGATGCATAACGCAGGGTCCATGCATAAAACATCCCCACTTCTCGGTTTCAAGACGACGTCAGACCAATCTCCGTCCACGCGAACAGGCTTAAACTACTTATTTCTTCGCAAGCCGCTTACCTCAATCTTGGAACCGATCGCGGAGTTCGATGCACCAGGCGTGGAGATACTGGTCGCTCTACACAGGGCGCCGCACTAAAAATAGCAGGAAAAAATTTTTAACGCGGAGTCACGCGAATTACTGGATTCCTTTTAATTGCGCCAATATTAACCCCCTCGTTTTTCTGAATACACATTATTTTCGTCTCACGAAATCGTTTAAAGCTTACACTCTTGCTTCAAGGATTTTTCTTTAACCGGTTATATAGGATTATGTTTAAATGTTGCTTGGTTTACAGGAAGCATGGTAATTTAGCATTTCTTGCGTATTTAATGAGATTGGAAAATTCTATATTCATTTTAATCCATTAACTATAATCTCTCGTAAATACTTTGTAATTTGTAAGTACTTTGAAATAGGATAAATTTATCAAAGTGAACGAAATCTTTTGTGATTAATCACTTGTCAATTTAATAAGAATAGTCGTTTTAGAACACGTAAATATGTGTGCGTTTAAATAGGAAAGTATCTTATAAATGTGAATATATATTTAGTTAATATAAGGTGAATTAAAAATGACTGATAATGTTGTTTGTTTCGATCTATTTAGAAATGTATGTCCAATTAATTAAGAATACCTAAAATTTAGTTATTTCTCTAAATATAAAAGATTAGAACGCAATATAGTAAATTATTTATTTCTTAACTTGAACAGTTTTTATATTTGTTTTCATTGCAGCTTTAATAGAGCAACAAATAATTACGCCTAAATTATATGTACACATATATACACACATATATACACATATGTGTCCCGTTTTGCGTAATTTTTCAATTAAGATACCAGAGACGTTACGCAAATTTGGAAGCAATAAACTTACTCAACTTTGTATATTGTACAAAACTAAAAGTAGATTTAGATTAGGGAAAACAAATTTTGTAACAAGATATGATTATCGTAGAATACTACTACTTATTGTTGTCTCATAATCTACAAGTGCGTTTTTCGCACCAAATAGTCCAACATTATATTCATGTAGAAATTGGTATGATGCACTATACTAAATAAAAGTCATCAATACGTTTGACGAGTTATGTACGTTTTGAAGACAACTAGTCTTTAAACAATTAGGATTTAAGAACGATGGGTGTCAATGAAAGGACTGAACAGCAAAGCGTAACAAAATGAACCATAAAATACGAGAAACCTTCGAGGATTTACCCTTCATGTACTGTGCAATTCATCTTGTCAAGCATTATGGTCTCCTTATCTCATCTTTCGAACTCGTTTATGATCCGTTTCGGTATCTCAGTTCCCGCCACTGCAACCACTTCAATTATCCTTGTTCTCGTTCCAAGAATGGATGCATCCACCCTAGAATTTACGCCACCTGCAAATTTCACTCTTTCGCAACTTCACGAAGGGAAACGCGGCCTTAGAATCTGGTAGACTGGTAAGGCTTATCTCGAGAAAGATTTAAGAACGATATAAAGCGAGAAACGAGACGCATTCAGCTGGTGCTTACAACAGGATTAAACTTCGATTAGAGTAGTTCCTTCCATCCGCACTGTCTTTTCAGATAAAGCTCTTAGGAAGCCCGTGCTGGCTGGATTTATAGCGCGAGATTATGATTTTTGTCAAATTTAACAACTGTCCGCAGTCACTAGATCATTCTTCTTACGCAACTACTTACATTGATACAGAGATTTTTCTTGGTAGAGCATTACTAATGCGAAAATTTATGATTTGGGTACTTCACAGGTCTGCAATTCGTATCTCAACTCGTTAGTTACCTAATTTTTTAATATACCAAGATCTTGTGCATACATTGAATAATAGAAAAGCATAAACACAATTTATGTATGAGCTTATTCATTCGAACTTAAATCATAGAGCAGCAAATTCCTTTTATTAGAAAAAGCACTTGTCAAGTTCCGTATCGGCGCTATCAAACCTTACAAAAAGTAAAGATTTTTATGATTTTAATCAGTGTCTCAATGGCAGACTCCAAACTGAAAAGTGGTTCTTTGATATATCTCAAAACTACCTATATCAAAGAGAGTTCAGCAATGAGATCCAGTACTACGACTTTAAAGTCTGAATCGAATCTGATGTTAAAGCTGTGCCTCAGAGTTATCTAGGTCCTAAGACCGGGACCTGGATAGAAATCTAGAAAAGACTATATAGAAGTTTAGAACAAGTCTTCCAAGTTTTAGGATCAGTTCAGAGTCAAAAACCTAGGACCTGAAGTCCTTTTTAAACGATAAGTAATACTTGAAGTAATTATCCCATAATTATCTAGATCTGAGCTTGAAAACTGTGATTTGGTTGTCCATTTTGGACAACCTAAGATCGGCAGATCTAGCTTCTAGATGTATGAACCTTTGTTAAAAGTCTCGAGTCTAGGCTTTAGTTATTTCAGTTATTTAGATCATCGATTCTGGATTTCCAGGTCTAAATATCTAGATACCTGACCTTGATCTAGTTTTATAGATTTTCCATTTCAGATCTATTTGCAATTCATAAGGAAGGAGAAATCTTCGTGTATACATGATGCCATTATTCTAGTCTCGTTAAATTCGTTTTATTCTTGCAGCTACTTAACTCACATGCTCTATGGTGTATTCGTATGTTGCATATTAAGCTGGTTTACATTTAATAACCGAATTTTTCGATGAAATAAATGTTTTTTAAAAGTTATTTGTAAAGAAATAAAGCGTGTACTGAGAAAATACAATTTCACAAAATGCTGTCACAATTAACGATTGAACGAGCTTATATAATCTTTTTTGGTTCCTTTTATATCAGTAATCAGAATCAAAATGAGGATTCTATAGGCTAATTTGCTGATTAGATTTAGATCTTTTATATTTTATGATGATGGTTGATGAGAAGACCTTCTGTATCTCATTTGATGCCAGCTGGCTTGACTGAGGTTTTCTCAGTTTTTTAGAACTTTGCTATGGTGTAAAGATCTGATTTGATGTGGTAACGGTTGCTTCTTTCTTGTATTGTCTCTGTGATGAATGGGAAACTTATATAATTTGAGTATGACGAAAATGGATAGATGTTTCTCGAGTTTATTGAAAAATCGATTATAAATTCTATACACGATCGTTGGCACGCTTCGCAATTCAATCGCTGTAAGTCGATAATAATTCGATGGTTCTGCACGCAACCGGGATATCAAACTTATATCTCGATCGTGCAGTCACTGTTAAGTATACCGAAGATTCAACAGTACGTCCTTTTATAATATATTTCCTGCGATATATAATTATACGTGTGGTTATTTAGTATAATAATTCATGTCGATATTCCTTTAACGTACGAGCCGCTCGTCCTTTCTGCTTAGAGATTGATCTATGGAAATGCTGAAGAAGTTTGGTATATTGAGATATTGTATCTTTAGGCCTTCGAGACTTTTTTTAAAGGTATTATTTATAGCAACTATCTGATTAGATTTATAGTCGTATCGAATATAATTGTCTATTGATAACACAGTTTCCTGTTGCAAATAATCAGAACTTTGCTTGAGAATGTTAGATAAAACAAATAATCTTAATTCATAAATGAAGATACTAGGAACTTAATCCTTTCATATTTTTCAATTTGAAAAATTCCTATCTATTTATTGAATAATCGAGTTAACAAAATATACATGAACTAAAAGATTTGAAATCTGTAAGTATTATTTAATCTCCCTGTAATCCTCGAATTTTTCTATTTTTACCTTTCTTTCATTTGTTAGCAAACAAAAGAGATTTTTAATATTTTACAAAAATATTTAATTTCAAGTTAAAACAAAGAATCGTACTTATCAACAACGATTTTCTCATATTTTGTTCAAGCTCGAGATATTTTTTAACGTTGGAAAAATACATTTGCATAAGCAATCATGCAAAAGAACATGATAAAGTTAATTCTCTAGTAACTGCGATCGTTTAAATTTTAAATGAGATTTTAAGTTTTAGATACACATGTATACTAAATCGCCTATAATAAGAGACTACTGTATTGCAGATCACTTAACATACTTAAACGCGTGTCTTCAATGTCTGTTCATCCTAAAGGCAAAAAGTAATTTCAAGTTATACTTCAGTAGCTACATACACACTTTTAACGTACCAAAATGATCTATCATGCGACTTTATTAATTATTACCAATCGCATCTAAGAAACATAGGTACGCGATCGCGGTGTAGATTAACGTGTTCGAATCGTTGGAAAACACGATGTGCACTACGCCTGCTTTTTTCCTCGAAGCCGCAAATTAAAATCGGAGATGATTGTCTCGAATAGAAGGTTTCATTTACATCGCGAATATCGATCGCTCGCGGCCAGAAAGAAATGTATGCAAATATCATAATCGTACTATGCGATTTCATCGGCAGATAAAAAACCGGTGTGGCACGGCGCCTTGATAGCTCAGGTAGAAGGATTTCTATTTCAAGTCTAATGTAGACGTACTTTGAGGAATATTTTAACTTTGACTTTTTAATCTAGCAAATTTTAGACGTAGATTAATTTTCATTTGCATATTTACACATTCTAAATACTTGATCGTTAAACGATGGTATCATTCACGTAAGAATAAATAATTATTTGGATTGATTGAAATGAGGAACGTAAAATGAGAAAGCAGTATATGCATTGCGAGTTGCTCTTTCTTTATCCGAAGTTACTATCACCGTCATTGTACTTTCTTTTTCCTAAGCCTACTTTTGCCAACATTTTATTACCAAATTTCTTGCACATTTCTATTTAACTTCTGATACTTATTATAATTTAAAAACAAACATACAGTCCCACGAAGACGAGAATTTCAATCTGAAAATACCGCCGAACATTTATTTCTTTTACAAGGAACTATCCAAAATTTTGGTCGCAAGAAACAATTAAATAATTACATAACAAAATCAGAAAAGTCAATACAAACTTCATGATACGCAAAGTATTCAAGAAAATGTCCAAGAAATTAAAGCAATCGCACCAATAGCATGTATCATTGTTTGGAACGATAGCGAGCCAGACTTGTACGATTTCAAAGAACAGGATACGTTTTCAGCTTATTGGGGAGTAGCCCCGAGTCACGACGATTTCCTCGGTTCTCGATGGACGATGATGATGAGAGACGGGGCTAATTCGCGAAACGGTGTCGGAGGCATCCTAGAGGCCCGGCTCCAAGGAACGGTCACGCCCTCCTTGTTACCCACGGCTTCTCCCTTTTCCCTTTTTCACGATAATATCTCGGCAAATATCGAGGCTGAGGAACCCTTTAACATCGGCCAGGCTGCCGCCTGCACGCGTAATACCCTAAAATTAAACAGACCACGGCGCCAGAGGCGAGGCGACCGTCACGTTGCCCTGAATCAGAGAACCGCAGAAATTGGTCAGGAATTGGCGAGCAATCGACCAGGAATCGATACTTTCTGCGCTCTTGCGGTACTGTTCAACATTGACATCTCGCGATGGAGCGCATCGATAAGCGTATCAACTCGTCTTGCATCGTTGCTCAAGCACGACGCCGTGTATCGACATGCGTCTACGATTTTGTCACTGCTTGAACACCGTTGGTCAACTGTAAATTATTTCATACGATGTTTAAGCATCCTTGGTCGAACTATCTCCGTGATATGTATTTTTTGAATCATACGTTTTTGTAGTTTTGATAGAACTATTTATGAATGTTTAAAATAATCGATAAATAATATGTATTATCTGTCTTTGTCCACGTGAAGTTTGATCCGAATGCTTTTAGACCTTTTAGAGAAATTTTCTCACTGTTGATTTTTAGCGTTTAGCGTCTAAACTTTGATACATACGAATTTTTCTATATAACGTTAAGTTTAGTTGAATTGTTAAAAGGTTAGAGGATTGCGTGTAATTCGTTGAATTTAACCTTTCGGATGGTTTTGAATATGTATTAGGAAACGAGTTTGTATTCTGTGCTAACAATGCGGATGCTTTTCATATTTATGAAGTCAGTTCATTTATCAAATTAACTGGGACGTTGCAATCGTGCGATCAATAATCTGTTATTTAACAAAGAAATTAATAATATGTAAGCATGCACTTCCTCTATTATGAGATAAAATCTTTCAGATGTAACCAGTTGCTTACACAGTTGTAGACATTTCCACTATACTTTTCTTGACTTCATTAATAATAGCGTACTAAACATTTTTCTCCTTTCTCGTGCTAACTGTACTATTCTTAAAAATCTCTAAGATACACCAACATAGTTTTACTTAAAATTAATGAATTTAAAAGGTAAGAAACACGGGCAACTTCAAATATTTCAACATATTTGGAGAAATGGAAAACTGCTAGATAAGACACTTTAACTAAGAACAGCGGTATATGTCGTAGAGAATATCAAATAAATTTTTTTCATAGGATTAGATTAGAGTGTTACGGTCGTGAAACGGTGATTAAATAAATGAAAAAATGTTAGGTATACGAATAGAGAAAATTATTAAATAAAAATGACTCTATCAAAAACCTACTTTCGGTAAAGTTTTATGAAAAATTAAAAGACAGTTTGGTAAAAAGGCGGATGAAATACCTCGGATGTCCCGTTGTTCAACCACACTATACAACATTAGTCCTCTTCGTTCGTATTTTCCGTTGGTCTGTTCTTCTGCCATAAGCCAATGCGTAACTCGTTTCGCCTGTCGGATTCAATAGTGGAGCATCTAAAACATGTCGGATGAAAATAGATACGGCAATGTAGCCGAGACATTTTGCGCTCTCCTATCCGTCTGTGACGACGAATTCCGTTTTGCCGTTCCGAGTGAAGTACCGTTCGCTATGAGACGTGAATTCCTCGTATATTACGAAATTTTCCAACGTCGAGCTTTATCTTTCTCTCACGTGGTGTTCGACGGGTGAGGCTGAAATTTTTGTCACCGTCGATATACACACGCGGCGGGAAACGGTGAAACTGATTACCACAGTTATACTGCCGCGTAAATATCCACCGTGTATATTTAAATATTCATAAATCGGGCTTTTTATCCACGTATAATGAGATTTCTATGAAGTGAACGTTCGTAGAAGCTTAAATTAACGTCGTAAAATCACGAAATTGATTTCCTTTTAATTCATGGAATAGCAAGATCTCCGCGACGTCGAATGGAGATAAGTACTATACTCCTAATTACTTATCGTGTAACTGTCTTTTGAAAGCTATAACGAGGACGTTTTTCTTAACTGACAAATTTCATTATTTTACGATAATACTCGGCAAAGTTCTTTCATTTAGCATATTAGCAAAAGCATATTACGAAAGCGATTCTAGCCTGTTTGATATAAGTTACCAACATTATCACTGAATCGCGTATAATTTACGAACGCAGATTTTTCAGAACACGTAGAAATTTATTTCGATCGAATACTGTTCAATTATCGGTTACGTATGTAAGCAGAGAGGATAGTGAAACGGGTCGAGCGTAATTATTAATCAGTCTGATATATGCTGATTACGAAGACGAGAGATTCGCGTTAATCTTTGGATTGCACTGTTTCATACGTGATGTCAACGATGTAGAAAATCTTCATAGTTCATGAACGCCTACTTAATAGCACGTTAGCCGGATAGATTATTAACCTAGCCACGTCCACTAATGCAGATCTTTTTCTGAGAATGTCGAAGTATCGGCAACTATAATGACTGAAAATTTACACCTAAACCTCTTTTAGATAGGATCTTCGCCGACGCACTTTCGTCGCCTCCATATCTGATGCACGTCACCTGCTTCTCTCCTTCTTCTGGCACTATATAGCTTTATTCCGGCTAGCTCCTGAGTAACGTGACTCTCAGCTGACGACCACGCTATCCTTACTTCCATAGAACATGTATATCGGTACATTTGATCATTTAAATCGATTCATTATGTCTTGTATTTATACATCAGAAGGTTTCATTACACGTTCAGTTGGTATTTTATGTGGGAAGGTGAGAATGAGTCGTTCCGACACGTAACTCGATAATGTTATAATTAAAGATATGTAACAAAAAAAGATCAAATAAATTGCAATAAAAGTGTCGATCTTTTTAAACAAACGCATGACGCAATTTTTTTTGGATATTAGTAGAAACCGAGCTTTCTCGTCTCAATGGATGAACGGTTTTCAATTTCGAATTTAATACATGATCTTTACTCTTCGTGTGTTTTTATTTAAGAAAAAGTTGCGTATTCAATGGTGAGAACAATTTTAACAATAGCAAAGCAGAATGTCTGAAGAAAAGTAGAGAAAGGAAAGAAAAGAAAAAAGCAGTTTTTAGACAATTTGCTATGGATATTAAGTAGTAATAAAATATTTATTTTGACCGAAACGTCTTGAAAATAATTAAATCTCTGTTTGATCGTCTCTGTGTCTATGTCCAACTGCTACTTTCTCTTTGAGAAAATTTGTTTTATCGCACGCATCAATTTGTCACTGATTTTATTTGACTGCGTGGACCTACGTAACTATTTTCGAAGGTTCGTTACTTGTCGTTCGGATCTTTCTCTTCGAACGAACCACCAGTTTCGTACTTGGACCTGGCCACCGGCGTTGTACAGGGTAATTCTGGAAACTGGGACAGACTGGATAGCTTTCTAAGTGAGCGATAGTCAAGGAAATTCGTAGAGGGAAAGATTCAGCGTCACGTGTACTATTGGAGGAATCAATCTTTTCGTGGAAAAATTCAGACTTATTATTAAAAGAAATATATATATGAGAAAAAATATTGTGATTGGCCTAAAATACTTGTGTAATTTATAGAGAAAGACGATTTTCATATATTGTGACCATGAAAATTTTGTTCATTTCAGAATGATTCACAGACATACTTTCTGTAAATAATTGCTCACTTTTTAAAAAGTATGCTTCAGATTCTTACCATTTATTAGCATGCATTATACACACGAAACTTAGTAGTGGAATTATTTGGAAATCACAAAACTCGAAAAATTTAGAAACTACAAACTCTTTAAAAAAGCTCCAAACTTATTCCTCTTTTTTTTTTTTTTTTTTTTTTTCAAACCGAAACCTGTTAATGGATGCGTAAAGAATTAGATCCAATACACAAGAACCCCCATGAAATACGACTATTGGACGCGCTATAAAACAAGAACCGGTGTTTCTTGATGTTGAGTTGACGCATCCTGCGTGAGGTCTTCAAAAGATGTGCATGATACGCGTTACATGGGATATAATGACTTACCGGAACAAACCATCGACGATAAATCAGAATCATTAGGGAATTGGCCGCGCCTTTCACTATTCCTAGTCATTTCATGCACCCGTCGTAAGATTTACGCCGCCCATAAAAATCTGTATCGTACCCATGGACGTCTGTTCTGGCCCCTGTTCGGCCCAAACCATAGAGGCTGTTCCTCTTAAGCGCGTAATGTGAATTACGAAGGCCAATCGAAAGGAAATGTCTTCTTCCTCGGCTTCCTTTCGGTAGACTCTCTCACAAGACTGTTCTTCACCTACGCTTTATAGTTCTCAGACTTCCTAATGAATGGTTTCCGAAGAGAATCGACGTTTAGTGTTCATTCGTGCTTTCCTTCAACGTTAAAGAGTGCTTTGAGGTCGCGTAAGAAAGCGAGTAATTTCATTGTGCGAGATAATTGCGTTGTCATTGAGATGGACGTTTAGGTGCTGAACAAGATTGCACGAAGAATTCTCTGCTATACAGCATGAGGGATCAAAGGAAAGCCAAGGCTGGTCGAAGGAATATTATATATAGAATTTTTTAAATCAAGAAATATAACTTTCGTAACATATTTATTACGGGAAGTATACAATTTAATTTTTTTTTTTACTTCGATATTCAACGTAGCAATGATGAGATATGGTTCGTTCATGTAAATATCAGAACACTTAGCATAGAGAACTGTCATGAATATACCACGTATATTATATGAAACTTTTTCCAATTACATCCAAACTATAGCGAAACACTACTGTCGTGATTATATTGGTTAAATTTGGAAACAATCGAAAATTGTATATACACATGTACAAGTTACAAGACGTATATTGGCAGCATATAGCGAGTACAAAATTAGTATATGCTATGAATAGCGATCTTAAACCATCGTACCAAATATTACATATATTTTCCAGCGGATTTCAAACTTTATCAAAGTAATCGTGATGATTGCGTCTTGCTATAGCCAATGAAGTTTCGAAATGTTCTGCGTAATACACGTAATAGGTTCATAAAAAGTCTTGACAAGTATTGAAATACTTTCGTGAGCCACCGTATCTCTGAAAAACAGCGAAACAGATACTTTGGCACGATAAAGTGGACAAGATTGAAAGCGTTCATCGTGGTTTCCTGTGAAATTTCCACGGAATCGTGTATCTCAGAAAGAAGAGGAGATTCATGCATATCATTTGAGCGGCGCTCGTGCCAATAAAAAGCGTGTAAAAAGATGTAAGTCGATGTGGCAAGAATGTTCACATACTGGAAACGCGTTACGCATAATTCCTTCGGTGTACGGGCGTCCGGAGTTCGTGTTGAATGAAAATCGAGAAACCGGGGCCCTCGCTCCACGTTTTCTTTCTATGTATATTCGCTGAAGATGAACGCCGCATCCGGATACTGGCAGGATAACGAGAAAACTTTACGACGCTGAGATACCGACAGTTTATGTCCCGCGAGCAATTTCTTAGTTTTTGTCTTTTATTGCGGAACGTACGCGCACGGACTAGCCTCGCGGAAATGAATGGAGTCGCGTATCCGTTGCGTCTTGCGGCCTTACAAATAAATAGCCAAGAAACGAAGACCATTCGTCGTGTAATATCCTACCATTTTCTACGAAACGTCTTCTCATATCGGTCAACGAAAGTTGCTTTGCGAAGCAATCGCTTTATTCGAGTGATAAACATAATCCTCTGTTGTGTATATTTTAGACTTAAAATAGGTAAATTTGTTTCAAATCTAAGTTTACTAGGTTTTTAGAGCTTCGTGCAAGCGAGTCTTAGAGAAATAGAAACGAGACGAAGGTTGGTGAAAATAGAGGTCTTTACAGTTGCTTAATCTCTTAACCAAGGGAGGCGTGTTTATTCGATTACCGATCTCCTGAACAGCATAGTTTCTTTATTCAGAGATTCTTTGTCTTTCCACGTGTCGTTTCATTTCTGTTAAAAATACATTGTCCATATTTACACGTGTAAGGACTCAAATTGACTCAAGTTGGGTTTACGACTATAAAAATCTCCAATTACAAGACGATCCGGTTAACAGACTAATATTCTAGATGCTATAGATAAGCAAAGACATTCTGACGCGAATCGAGCATAATATTGCGATAGTAATTGCAACATTAGACACATCCAACGACATACTCCTGAATTCCACCCGAATTCCATTTACTCGAACGAAACTTTAATCAGCGCTCGATCTTGCAATTTGCATTCATTTAATTGAGCTCCTATTACATGAAGTACATAAGTACAGAAGGAAATCGATGGGTTTCTATTACATAAATTATTAGTTCTCCAAATTTACATAAATGGAACTTCGCTGTTCACCTTCGTATACTATTATATTTTACCTACCAGAATAGGATTCCAAGACAGACAACAAGTGATTATCTCGGATATCCGTGGACCGTACCAAATCCATTTAGCCAATCCTGCGGCATTAAGAGACTCACCGAGAAGCCGGTACCACACAGCTCGACAACAGAAGCATCGGTGGTGTGTTCGAAACCGGCCCTAGTCCGTACAGGGCTCAAAATTTTTCTCACGATACCAACGACTCGGGGATCGCTCGGCTCGGTAGTTTCCACCGTATTTACTTTCGAGGCACGGGCATAAATTAGTAGTACGTGCCACGCGTGTAACGAATACCCCCGTCCCTTGATTGGAGAGATTAGAAGGATTATAAGAGGTCCGCGGCT
>NT_176837.1:1171776-1178388 GCF_000188095.3 Bombus impatiens | reverse complement strand
CGCGGTCTCGTCGCTCGATTTTCTCAGTCGTTCGATCGCGTTCTGTAATATCCGTGAACGGGCGATAGACGCCGGATCCAGAGCTAAACGAGCGGTGGCCGTGCGTCTTAGCCAGTTGACAGCCACTCGAAAAGTCGGTTTTCTTTTTCCACCGGCCCCGGTATCGTACGATGAGAATCTTAATGTTAATACCACTTCGTGCACCGAGATCGTCCGTATGTGAGT
This sequence comes from Bombus impatiens, assembly GCF_000188095.3. Lineage (NCBI taxonomy): Eukaryota > Metazoa > Arthropoda > Insecta > Hymenoptera > Apidae > Bombus > Bombus impatiens. The sequence continues at coordinate 1,178,163 of NT_176837.1, read as the reverse complement.
GTCCACGCCGTGACTGCAGATCCGCCGATAAATAACGCTTTTTAATGCCTTATTCGTGCCACGCACAGGCTATCGTATTCACGTGTCTCGCCGATCTACCAGCCATCTACGATGCCACGTAGATGTAACTGGCGAGGATTGTCACCTGTCCGACCATTCGTCGTTCCAGACATTCAGCGTTGATGCCTTTTCTTTTCTCTCTCCCGTTCGACATTGTCATTCTATAGTTCACCTGAGAGATCGTGTAGTTCCGTTGAGTGATCGGTTTGATTGCAGCGATCGTGGCGATCCCGCGTTAATTAAACGCTGGGCACTGATTGACGTACGCGTGCGCACAGTCAATTGGGATCGGGCTAATGCGTTCCTTATTGGACTAACATAATACTAACGCGATACTAATAGACGTCAGTTTAGAAAGGTCTTTAATTTAGAAAGCGTTATACCCGAAATACGTTGGTTGCGTTAAAAAAAGGTTTACAAAAAATTTAGCAGTTTACTTATCGCGTTATAGCGAGGAACCGCTAAAAAATGGATTAGTTTGATAAAGTATACAGAGATTCGTTTATAGTTATTATATATTTTTATAGTCTTTCGTTTATATCAAAATATTTATACAAAATATTCATAGAAAATTAACGGATTAACTGCACCAAAATTGAAGATGTCAAAATTAAAGAATGAGCAGGTGCATATAATACTCAGTAACCAAGAGATAAGAGAACATAATTTACAATATTAATTACAATATTAATCAATAATAGTTACATAATTCACAAATCCGATCATCGAACATTGTCCCACTTTCTCGCACTATCAGCAAGAAACTGTCATCACGATAGTTCCCATTTCGTTCGTGCGGAACCGCGAACAAACCGCGAATACCATTACACGTTCGCGGTCACAAAAATAAAAGCATTGGTCTAGAAGTATCTTCCTGGTTCATGGTGAACGGAAGCGGCTGGCGTATCTTAGTTGGGGATGAGTCAAGCCACATCTCTCTCAAGACTGCTCAGACTAATTGAGAAATGGAGCAAATCGGATCCACCGGATGAATAATTGTTTACACGAGTTCAGGGCGGCCGTTTAGCGTGTCGGCTGTGTTCTGCGCAATGTATCCATCGCGCCTACTCATCCGTATCCCCTAGGATGAGAGATCGGTCCGTGTTTCGTGCATCGAGATGCCTGATAGCCTTCTTCGACCACGCCACGGAATCATTTCCTGCGAATCGTTCCGGCGATGACTCGAATGAGAAGAATGCTGATCGTCGATTGAACTTTTGCCCGGCTTTCTTCGCTCCATTTTCATTCTTTTTATTATTACGTCGATGAAGTAGAGTATTTTATAATTTATCGGTGAGGGAAGTTTGTATTGATACTTTATCGTCAGCAGATATTTTATTAGAGATTTCGTCGAAAAAATTGGAAGAATCGTTGCTTTGAGGATACAGTCACGCCTTGTAGTAATTTAAGTAAAGCAACAGATACCAACTGAAAATCGGTGAAAATTAAAAATTTTAGACGTTTTATAAATTCATAGACAACCAAGTGTTCGTAGTAATAAATTCTGCGCTTTCGAATATGAAACCTGCATCTTTCATTTTCTTCCAATAAATAAAATTTAAATACGGCAGCGGACTTTAGAAGAATTCACGACTGGAGGCTTTGAGAGCAACGGGTATTGTTATCGGTCAGTCATCGAATTCTCGATATATGCTAATGCCACTGAACTCTTTTTCTCAAACCTGTAATACGGCAACATTATCGAACCATTGAGATATACCGAAGAACATAAAATATCAAGTGTAACTTACTACAAGCGTATCTCGTATTGCATGCTATTATCACTCATGTCTTTAACAAGTAGCTCATACATGAATTATTATAATTTATACACGCATACGTAACCTCTACGCGCTACCGTAATCTCATTCCAGACGTATTAAATCGCTGAACCAAGTACGTATCACGTTAATAACTTGCGCGCAATACCTATTATCTATTCCTCGAATCTCGTCTGGAGTCCAGCAACAACAGCAAATTAACTCGGTTAATTGTTACAACCAACCCCTATTGTCCCACGCTTAACCGATCTAGATAATCGATCCGGAACCTTGTTGCTCTATCTGCAATAATCGATCGGCGAACAGATTGCGCAGTTCGTCTCCTCGTGTCGTACACGAAATCTATTAACCAGGCAGCACGCGAATCCAGTGATTCTTAATAACGAGCGTATTAGCATAATGCTATTAAACGTTGATCGTATCTCGGTGATATCGTCAAACGAGACGCGTTTTAATACCATTGCAACCGGTCACGGCGAATAGTCGACGTGTATTAGCAGCAGATTTGCGAGCAACAAAAGGACATATATTAACACTCGTGGGGTACTAAATCGTATCTCGTGGCGGAAGATATACGATAAAGTAGGTACTCGGCACAGGGCGTGTAGGTATAATTCACCGTTTCTATTTGTTTCGATAATTAATGGCACAACACGAGGTCGGCAACGCCGTATAGGATCGTAAAAAGAATTCCTTCTGACCAGGGTAGGCTAAAAGACCCGTGGCGCTTTGACAGAGTGGATTTTCACGGGTTATTCGTTCCTCTATAGTACAAAGGTGCGAAGATGAGCCGTGGGATCGGCTACCGATTTCGAACACCCACAAGGCTACCGAATCGAAGCTGCATTCACACACAGCGGATCATGAAATTATTTAAACACCATAGAGAATTTTTATGGATATATTGTACATATATGAAACTTGTTGAAATTACGTTTACGAATGTCGTGATTATACTGGTCGGATTCGAAAGCAATCTGAAAATGTATTATATTGAAGTTACAGTATATTTATCGGAAACATGTATCGAGTAAAAAGTTAATACGTAGCATGAACAGGTATCTTAAGCGTATAATAAGGATCGAATGTTGAAGCTTATAACGGATAATTGAGTGCTTAAATACTTCTGTGATCTCTGTAAAATATATATTTGCGTTAATTATTTTGTATCTTCTATGTACATTCTTTGATTTGTTTCAGACTTTGCCAATGTAATCATCGTGGTCGAGTCTCGTTACTCATTATGATAACCTCATTAATGCTAATGAAGAACAAGTTCGAATACTTTCGTCAGCTACTAAGTTTACACACCTTTAAGCTTGTCGCCATAAAATGTCTTCTGCTTTTTTCTTTTTCAGCTTTTCCTTCTTTTCCTCATCCCGTATTGAGTTGACGCTCTAAAACGCCATTCTAGCCGTGAAAGTGCATCGATAAAAGTTTTTGTCGTCGAACCGTTTACTATAGTTGGTGGATACAAATGAGAGTCTCGCATATTTTCTTCTGTATGTAAAAACATAGCAAAAGGAAAGAAGCGAAATGGAGAAATAATGGTTCGTGATCCTCTTTTACATTTATGTTTTGTGATGCTTCCAGATTCGTGTTTTGTCTACCTTTATCTTTGTTTTCTGTTCGAGCCCAGCTGAAAGAAACAAAAGTTTATCTATTACTGAGATTTCCTTTTTACTCCTGCAGCAGATTAAATTTTATATCTTGGTTGAGTTCCATATACTCTATCGTATCTTTAAATTAGATCTGTTTTTACGTGCGAGTTCTTATTTGCGAATTGTAAATGTTATTCTACAAATATGTCTGTTATTAATACGATTGTGATTCTGTGTAACGAGTTTTCGAATTTTCGCAATCTTAGAAGGTAACTACAAGCTTTTGACAAAGTATTCACGTATAAAAAAGTTCAATAACAGGCAAGCGTTTTATTCACAAAGGAAGGTGCATCGTCTGTAAATTTAATTACGTTTTATAACATATAGTGTCTTTCATGGTTTATCAAGATCCACGAAACCATACGGACAAAAAGTCCTCGGATCGACAAAAAATCGGTTCAAAGGCGTTCGATTCTTTCGCAAGAATAAGACTCAAAAGAACCTCGAACCGTTACGCTTTGTCTTCGCGAATCAGCACTTTCGATCTGTTCCAGTTCCGAATTAAGCACGCTTTCGTTTCGTGATTTCCTGGATCGTCACGTGGTCCTGTATCCGAAAACGACACGAGGACAGTCGTAACATGCAAGTACAAATGCATCGGCTGGAAACATACGCGTGAATTCTGTCACGTAAGAACGTTAGCTCGTTGAGATCGACGCGAGGAAAAACGAGGTCTGCGTACACCGTCTCTTAGCTTGAAAGTGATTGAGAGCCTCTTCTACTGACAACTGTCGTTGTCGAGCATAAACTCATCGTCAGACGTAATATTAGTAGCGTTAACAGTTACTTCGCTACGTCTTGTTAGAGCTATACTCGATCGCGTCACGAATATTATTTTCCTTAGGCGAACCTCCAGTTTCTAATCCCAGGTAGGTTATAGTCTCATAAACACGAGTGATTATTAAAATATAAGATATTTGGAGAACCAGCGACATGGAACGAGGAAGATCTTAAGTAGAAAATGTCGTTCAATGATAGTTCGTCACGATTTTTGTTCTATTTTGAATTTCTATATTTTGAGCATATACATTTTTATATTTCGCTTTTATCATTCGCTGGCTTCACCTTTGTCAAATTAATTAACGTATTAAATTTTGTACAACCTATTTGGTGGACCAAAAATTGAATTTCTATCGATATTACTTAATAACTACTGACGTTACTCCCCAAGTTTTCGTAAGGCACTCGATATTTGTACAAGGAATTGTAGGACCTTTTCACGAATGTCCCTGTTACTCTTATCTCAATTACATTTTGAAGAAAATTTTTCTTACAAAATATACATAATACAGCCTCGTTCAATGACAAATTACAAAACGACCTATATATAATATAATACCATACAGCATGTGGAAAATTCGTGCAAAGGCCACGCCCAAGCAAACCGATCGTACGTTAATGATTGGAATCCTTTCGCCGGATGTAAGCACCTGTATCATCCTCGTCTTCCAATGCGAATAAGCTTGATCAAGAAAGTCAGACGTCCGTAAGTCGGTGGACGAATATTTTTTTCACTACCGGAACAATGTTTCATGTTTAATGCATCGTGGCAAGCGTCGACGTATCCCACGTAGGTGAGACCATTTCGATCCTTGTTGGCGGTACACGAGCAAGCGAATCTATTCTATCGACACAATGTATGGTCGTTCGCCGTGGATCATCCGTGCTCCGTACACCTACACGTTCCAAGAGATCCGATCGACCGGTGAATTTCATTTAATCCGTTTAAAGCGTTGCCAGCCGTGCGGTGTCGTATTAAGGAAATGCATCGGTCCGTTTCTGATGCCGAGTAACACACGATACACACCCGAGGACACAAATACGGCTACTAAACCGTGCTACCAAGAACCGGCTAAAAAAGAGAACCCTATACCTGGTTGCCCTATAGCTTAGGGTCGTTTTCACGCTGCCGTGAAACGATAGATAAGACTAGCCGCGCGTGATCCGTGCAATGATCTCTTAGATCGCTGTCCTTAACGGAAGTCGAAAGATTGATCGTTGTTTGCGCGAGATAGAGAAAGATTTTTGGCACGATAAAGAAGCTGAAGGATGGTGAAGAGATAATTTTACGTGACTGTTAAGGCAAATAATGGCAGTTGGTTGGATTATAGATATTTGTACGCTTCGTAAGTATTGGGACACCTACTAGCTTCATACGAAACGTGACAAATAATCTGAAGTATGAAAAAAGCGATTAATCGATTAGAATCTTGTATTGATGTAAGCTTACCGTCTAATATACGTACAATGGAAAAATTTGTTAAAAATTTTTAGGAAGATTGCAGTAATGAGTAACGAGTAATGAGTATTGATTTTAACAATTGTTACATTGTATAACAGACTAACGAAATTTATGGAAAAAGCAAAGTGACAATACAGACATAAAGTGAGGACAAGATAATAATACCGTTATTCATATTTGTATTAAATAAGACAGTACAATTTTGGAAAGAATAAAATATTCCAGTTTCATGATTCTTTTTTGTTTTTTTTTTAAATTTCTGAAATATTCTATTATCCTATCAATATAGAACGTGCTGTGACAATCGATAATTCAAACAAAGTACGATCAACGTTCCAGTACTTTCTAATAACGACGATATCCAAGAAAATCTTTGAAAGCCAAGATCCAAGTCCCAACAACCTACATCACGGTATAAGCACTCGAAAAGTAATTTTCGTCACGTAGATACAAATACGTTTCCAGTTTCTCTCGCGCGTTTCGGCCGCGTGTTTAACGGGTTACCGACAGTCGTTATCTTTATTCAGGTAGCTCGTTTATTTCGTTTAATTTAATGTCGGTGATCGGGTGTCGTCGATGGATAGTCCGCCGACTGGTCAAAGTCGATTCGATCGGCCAAATCGTGGCAACGAGATGGTCTCGT
>NT_176837.1:1160496-1171318 GCF_000188095.3 Bombus impatiens | reverse complement strand
TGATAAGACGAACGAAACGAAGGGGCCAGAGTTTCCAAAAGGCGCATACGCAATGACCGGTTCTCACCGATGGATTTCCAAAGGATGTAGTCTCGACGACGACAGGTGAATGTTTGACATTCCTGTCGTGGCCGTCGTCGGTTTTAGCGTTCAAGACTTTTAATTGTCGTAGCGATCAAACACGAAGCGACTACAATCCATAAAACTAGTAGTTGAATAAATCATAGCTCTCGAGGGACCACGAATCTTCAACAATGAGAAACAAGGTGAAGAACTCGAAGTCATTGATACATGTACTACTTCTAAGCGGTGTAGTCGCGTAAATTTCGAACGTTTAATTTATAGTATCGTAAAATTGAGCTTCGGTATCGGAAACAGGAGAAACAGGCAACAGTAGAAACGATCGTAAAAGGTACATCTCCGCGAATTTATGACGTGTTCCTTATCTGTAGTTGCGAGGTGTGATCCCACGTGAACAAATTGAAGACATTGGTACCGATTACGAGCGGTACGTCGATTTTACCCCGCCCTTAAATCGATCCCAGTGACGAAGTTGTTCTCTGTTTCGTGCAATTGTCCCGCCGTGTTACCACTTCGCCTATGCAAATCGCGTCGTGACGATCTGTATGCCTGATGACGCTGCGGAAAACGATACGTAGATCGAACTTTATGCCGCGGCGAAAGAAACAAGGCAAGATAAATATTTGTACGTATCGTGTCTGGCGCGGTATTTTATTATTACACCGTTACTTATGAAAAATGGAAAGGAAAATATGAATCGATCGTTTTTTCAACAAGTTTCGGGCAAAGATCGAAGAGGTTTCGAAACTGTTGCATAAAGATTCTAACTGAAAATAATCGTATTGTAAATGAAATTCTAGAAAATTATTAATAACGTATTTGAGATAATAAATTACATGTAAATTTCTTAAGTAACTCTATACATAATAGTACATACCTACTTTTACTTATAAGGAGTAACAACAGAAAGTTTTGGGTCGAGTCGACGAGTCGAGGGCGATAGCAGTGAAAGTCGACGTGGGCCCTACCTACCATAGTAGATTTCGGTAAATGCCGATCGGACCGCATTGTGATAACAGGCGACATCGAAATTTAATTAAACGCTCGGATTGACTAATTTACCCTTTTAGATGGACGTAGCGGAGTTTGTAAGCCTCGAACCGTTACATTTCTTTATCCGATTTAGTTCGAGCAAGTCGGGTATGTTGCTTGTTAGAAAAAATGGGCTACCTCCATAAATGAGTCGAAGCGATGAAACGAGGCATTTCACTCGTTAAGAGAATAAACGAAGAAGATTAATGACTCGGTTGAAAAATCCGCTCTGTGGTATGTCAACGCTAAACAAAAATATTGTCGTCAATCACAGTCTAATTGGAACGTATCCTATTAGCACGCATTCCTCTTACTTTCCATTAATTTTCACGGAACGACGTGTACACAGGTGATTTACATTTCGAATCTATCGGTGAGATCAGAGGGAGCGTTTCTTTCTGACGCGTATTTCGGGGACCCGTTGACGACCATTGGTCACATAAAATAATATTGTCCGACCAAATGCCTGGCTACGCCTCGGACAAACTATTTTAAGTCCAACCGTGCAGTCTCTTTGTTTATTTATGAGCGTGCTGCTTTCGTGACCTCGGCGCAAGATGTTATTACAAGGACCTTCTTGCGCGGCGCTGGAAACGATTAGGAAAAGAAGATGCGCTCCATGATACCGGTTCTGACATCATAGATTCCTTGACCTATCGTTTTTTTCTTTCGTTTTTTTTTTTATTTGTATGTTACAAACAAATAAATGTTATCGTCGACGAGTAACCGTGTAATTCATGGTTTGTTCAATACGATATTCGCAACGAAACATTTGTTAGATTGCTTGACTAATTTATTCGTGGCACAGTCTGCAGCAGATCTGAGAGCTTCGGCGATGACTTGACGAATGGTTCTAGCAACCATTTTCGATGCGAAGGAGGAAACATAGAAACGGAACGTTTCATTGGAAATTTACTCTTCTATGAACTTTTGAAAGTGATACGATTTGCAAACATTTCACGCCACTGTCCTTCATGTTTCACGTCTAGTCACCATTTCGTTGCCCGCTATTTTACTCTATATGTACTACACATTGCTACGATAAATCAGTGAGAATGCTGATCGAGAATGATCAGTTGGCATCCACTATACATACTCTGAATGCAAAGAATTAATATTAATAACACTGGAAGTGTTTTCTTTGCTCGTGGTAATCTTTGTATCATACAAAGAAATTCATGAATGGAACGCATGCAGGCAGCACTTGATCGATCAATCACACGGCAGAATTATTTGCATTCGTACAAATGAGAATGTATTTTTGGTCCAAGCTACCGTCAAGAAGAAAGGAATCGCCGAGACAAAACAACGAACGATAGTTTAACCCCACGAAAATCGTAATTGCAATTCGTCGCACGAGTAGCTCGCGTTTCGACCACCGTGTCGTGTGTTTCCTCAGTAAACACGGCTACAATATTGCGTGTGGTCGAAAACACTTTTTCGCGGGCGAAACGACCGACAAATCTGTCCCGGAGGACCCTCCAAAAATTCCTCGAAAGCAGTATGTGGCCCATTATCTACGCGTTTCTTTTCAATTTTAGTCCCTCGTGCGTCGTACTGTTGCGAACCTTTAAGTGGATCATCGTATTATACGTATTATATGAAGACAGTGCCCGTGTTTCTTTCGGATATTGTCACTATAATTAATCTCGTAACCGAAGAAAGAACGAGTGGAATTTGTCTACACGTTGTGTAGCAAAGTGACGCAAGATCGAGTCGAGCACTTCTAGTACTCGAAAAAAATGATTAATCACCTTATATGACGAGCAGAATGTAAATGATAAAAAAAAAAAAAAAAAAAAAACACGAATTCATGGAATTTCGTCGTGAATCAACCCGCAAAACACGATGCTTGTTTTTAGATATCCCTTTTCCTTTTTTCAATCTCGTGATGTCTATGTGATGAATGGAGGAATGTGGGTCACATAGCTGTTCGTTCTCTTGATTTAATATAATTTTGCGTGGACGAAGTTACAAGTGTCCCTAAAAATAAAGTATACTCGTAAAAAAGAATTTGAAAATACTTTAACTTCTCTTTTTCAAGAATAACTGACAAGCTGATATTGCCATAATTTCTCTACTAACGTATTTATGTTGGTATTTATATCAAGCAAATACGAAAAATTAGAATTTTAAGTTACTTAAACTAAGGCAAGAACAGATATAAACGAAATCAGATATCAAATGTAATTGAAATGTAGAACGGCAAACAACGTTATATTTTGCTATGTACAAGATACAAGTAAAAATAAAATTATTTTAATCTCGAAGATCTTCTCGAATAACCTATGCCCTACAAGATGGAACAGTCTGTCGAGATGATTATTTATCAACTATTACATCTCTTCCAAACATCAAATACATAATTAATACAAAAGTAACTTAACGAACGTTCATAAACCGATTGACGTTCCATTAGCATGGAATCTTCGAGTTCACGTTGGCCAAGGCTAGAGCAAATACGGTCGGCACGAATCAAAGGATAGACCTCCAAAAAGATTGGCCATGGTAGCTTTGTCAGGCGGAAGAAATCTGCAAGCTCATGCCCTTGAAAATCCTTTCTTGCCGCATAACTCGAGTGGTCCTGTATCGGTCTCTCTCTCGACTTGCGTATACTCGCACACCTTGTACGCTGCTCTTCTGTTGTTGTAACACATTTCGTCCGCGGCAAACAACACCCCGCGGTTTACCTGGTAATTGCTGGAAACACCGGTCGAGTGTTTACAGTGTCATCGAGGTGCGGTGGTCACACCTTGCCGCATACGACCACTTGGAAACCACGTTTTCTTCACCTGGGACCTGCCACGGTCGAACACCTTCTCGAGGGTCAGCAAACTATTCGAAAGCTCCCTCTAACGGCGTTTTGCGCTTCAAAGAACCGTAGATCAATGTGATTGATGACTTTGTTTGCAATCTTTTACGTGATTATTAGTGTATTGTCAGTGGCATAATGTTTAGGGAATTGTAGGTTCAACACTTTCACGGTGTAGTACCAAAGAGGTATACTTGCAATTGGGTAAGCCATTAAATATTAAATTTCACATCATAAATGCCGTCATATGTAACGCAATTATTAAACATTTATTTCCTATAAGAAGTTAAGAATATATATGTTTTGTATCTGATATCAGAAATGTAAGAAATCTTGACAATAAAGAAATATGTAATTATTTATTTTCTGAATCTTGCTAGGTCTTCTCGTAGTTGTTGACTTTATCGCCTTCGACGATTAAGTTCAATATAATTGCTATATTCGCCGTAGTAAATCGCAGAGGGCGTAAGAAACACTGATTTTTTTCGCGGTCGGTATTTCAGAACACTTTCATATATCAATATTTCAGAATTCTCACAAAATGTTTGAGCGTTCTAAGTTTCCAAATTATTTAGTACTTTTAATGAATTACTCATAACAATTAAATTAATAACTTAGATTAACTTAGATGAACAATGCCATTACTAGTACTTAATTTGATATTAGTTTTGTTTATAATTCTTACACAAATATGTAATTATGTTGTACTATAAAAAACGAATTTTACATAAATAATTGTTTATTTTGAACAAAGTTTTCTTTTATCCACAATCTGTCTAATACATGTATAATGTAATAAGTTTAGTTGTACTCTTTTATGTAAATTATTCCAAATTAAATTATTCCATCTTGTTGTGTTATGAATATAATCATCGTATAATAAACAAAACTAATTCACTTCCATTTCTTGTTGTTCTTGTTCGTCATTAGATTCCTGCATCTCTTCTTGTTCAGTTTGTTCTAGTTTCTTTCTTTCTTTCAATCCTGCAGCAGGTGATTTTATGAGTGATAAATCACGTTGAACTTCTTTAATATCTCTTTCTTGTTCTAATTCACGTCCTTTACGTAATCGTTGCATTATGTGTAGATTTTGTCTCTTCTGTTTGATAGTATCTACTTTTTTCATCGCATCAATTGCATTCTGCCATAATTCTCTATTATATTTAAGTGGAATATTTCTTCTTTTTTCGAATTCAAATGATGGGTCCACTGCCAAGTCCTTGCCAACTGTTTTCCTGTATGCTTTTGTCCATTTGACTTTCCTTGGATTTTTCTTTTTCTTAAATGCAGCATGGCACTTTGACCGACAAAATTTGAATATCTATAATATAGATAGAATGACATGAAAAAATGCATAAATTGTAATATTTATAACATAATTTATAACAATTATCAATTGTCCACATATTGCACAAAAACTTATTGTTATTAAATATAAAAACAAAGTTGTATCTAAATATCCACATAACCTAAAAGTCACCAAAAGGTAGTAGTTTTAAACAATTCTTCTAAAATCATAGAAGATAATGTAAATATTATGACGAATATGTATAAAAATTCTCACCTTACAATCATTTCTTACAAACTGGATTCCATGTCCGGGATAAATCCGAGACGAACAAAAATAACATGTTTCTATACGCATGTTGCATGCGCTTGTGAAACCTTGGACAATCCAAACAATATAGGCGCTTTAAATTAGTAGTTATGCCATCTATGAACCATTGTATGCATCATTGTCATATTTTGTAAAAGAATTTTCCAAATGTACAACTTTTAAACGTATATAACTATGTGTATGATTAAAGCGGTACAAAGAACATCTACGAAATATAATCAATAATGTAGTCAAAGTAACATATATTTTAAAGCTTGCTTTTACCATCATATCATTAGATAATTCTATAAAATAATACGTATTAAAATCTTCACAAATAGTAATATTTTTTATTGATATTAATATACCTCACTATGTATGTAAATATATGCCATAGCAGATCATAGCTTATTGTGTTAGAAAGGGAGAACTAAATATTAGAATCAAATTTAACTACAATATGTGTAAATTATGAATATATAATCTAATTTATATTCATTTCAATTTTATTAAAAGATTAGTTGCTGAAAGTTAAGTTTCGCGATTAATTACATAGTTCAATCAGCGACAAGGTATGCATCTGGTTCAATACGTTATAGCGCGACATCTATTAATTACACGGAAAATTTTCCGCGAAAGTTGCAGAGTGGAGACCTCTAAGAACGTAGTTCTTCGGATTTTACTTGGTGTTCGATGAAGTTGTCCCGTTTGGACGTTCGTGCGTAATTAACAAAAATGAATGTTGTAGCGAAATCAACGAGCCTCGCTCCACTTTTAAGGTCGACGACTGTCATTTCAAATGGAATGCAACCAGTATCTGGAAAGGGTATCGTACAAAAATCAAAAGTCGTCACTAAACCTGTCGTCAATCGAATGCTCGTTCAAAGTTTGTACGAATCTCTTATTAAAGGAGCTCTACGTGTCAGTTCAGGAATTGGAGGTATGAGGCTTTTATTTAAACATTAATTTATTAGATTTCGTGTATAAACAAAATATACTCTTAGATATTTCGATTATATAATCGTATGGCGTATGCGGTACCTGTCTCGAAGATTATTACTGTACCAATGTATTAGTTTATTACAAATGTCGAACAAATATTTTTCCTATTTTAAGATATTGAAATATACTATTTTTATCTTTAATATCCTATTTTATACTCGATGTAGGAAACAGTATTATCAATGAATTGATTTTTATAGCGAGTTTACTAGCAACACAGAGGAGGCTGGCGCATACTGATGTTCAATGGCCAGATTTCACTGATTATCGTCATAATGCTGTAAAAGATCCAAAGGTTTCAAGCAAACATTCTGCTGCTAGTCGCAAATCATTTACGTATCTTGTAACAGCTAGTAAGTATACCTTTTAATCTTCTTTGCATTATTCTGGTTCAACAATTACAGAGAAATATAAATATTGATTTATTATATAGCAACTGGGGTTTGTGCCGTTTATAGTGCAAAAACAGTTGTGCATAATTTAGTAGCTTCCATGAGCGCTGCAGGTGATGTACTTGCTTTAGCAAAGATTGAAGTTAAACTCGACAATATTCCTGAAGGAAAGAATGCTGTTTTCAAATGGCGTGGAAAGCCTCTGTTTGTACGACATAGGTAAATATTACTAAACATGATTACATATTTCTCTTCTAATTCCATTTATCTAAATTGAATGACTTTTGTTTTGAAATGATAATAGATCACAGAAAGAGATTGATCGAGAGGCACAGGTAGATGTTGCATCTCTTCGAGATCCACAAGTAGACACAGATCGTACACGAGATCCAAAGTGGTTGGTAGTTTTGGGTGTATGTACGCATTTAGGATGTGTTCCAATTGCAAATGCTGGTGATTTTGGTGGTTACTATTGCCCTTGCCATGGCTCTCATTACGATGCCAGTGGAAGGATTAGGAAAGGTCCAGCTCCTCTAAATTTGGAAATACCACCTTATGAGTTTGTTGAGGGAAATGTATTAGTTGTTGGTTAATGTATTAATATATGTAGTGAAATAATATCATAATTTATATGAGGTTTTCTCAGATCCACTTGGTAATTATTTCGAAATTCTTTACCGAGGATATTATTAATTTAATTAATAATATCTTCTATGGTTAAGTATCACTGTATTAAAATGTTGTAAATTATGGTCAAGCTGTACAAATAAAAAGTTAAGCTTAACCAAAATACAACTTGTTCGTATTCTTTATTCACGGTTAACGTTTATTAATTTTATCGATGTAATATTTAATTGTATCGATGTAGGATTTTAAACAATCCTACAGTTATATATAAATTTACCATAATGAAAAATAATATGTTATCTTGCTTTATAATTATTTTGATGATTTATATGTAGAATCTATTATTATGTTTTATTTCAACTGTAAAGCAAAATTATTATGTAAGGTTACCGTCGTACAGTGCAGGCGTACGTAAATTTCGTAACAGCACTACATTCTATATTAGAAACATCTTGAAAATCAAATGAATGGTCTTCCTTCCACAAGGCGGCGCCACTAATTCCAGACCAAATTTTCATTTTCAATGCGTGACAAGGGCGTCTATACGACCGACAATCTGCCGGCCGATTCTCTGTTTTCAGTCGCCTTCGCTGCTGGCAGCGTACGGACGGAAGAGTTGAAAATTTTTCGCGAAAATCGGTTATCTTTCATACATTGTCATCTTTTCACCGTCATTCTATATGATGATCCAAAAATCCTTAACCCTGCAACGAGTGATTTCTGCGATCTGACATTTAAAATAAGAACGGAAATGTTTTGTTAAAAATGAGATTTTTTCTTGCGTGGAACCGGCGTTTAGTGATACGTCGTGAAAGAGTTAGAAACTAATAATTGTTTAACGACACGAAGCGAAAGTGACATTTGGAAAGTTCAGGAAAGGAAGAATAGCAAAAAGGCGGGAGACGGATGCGTGGAACACCGCTTTTTGTAAGCTCTTATTTATTTTACCCGATATCTATGCTATTGCATTCTTATTCCGTTTTTTCCTATATAATATATGGTTATTTTAATATATGTTTGGTATATATTATGTTATACCATGTGTTATATCATAGCAAATCGTAAAAGTTTGGAACAATAACATAATATGCATAAACAATCTTAAACTTTTAAAGTAGAGCTCGTTTTCTTATTTTATTTTCAAATATTCACCTACAATGTTATATGTAATTAAATTGTAATATTATAAATCTGCAGTATAAGAAATCTCTTTCTGGAATATACATAGGAATATCTTGTCGCTATCGTTATATTAGTACTGTACATTTCAATATTAAAATTCTATTAAAATTAAAATACTTCCGAATCATCTTCGACTTAATCTTGTTTTGATATCACTAAAAAATTTGTTCAGCTCAAACAAAGTATAGAAAGATCACTACTAATTTCAGTTTTATGATGAGATTTTCTTTAAAACGTTGAAACTCTTTTCATTTGTTCAAATAATAATAAGATCGATAAATAAAAATTTAAGGGCCATAAGACGGTTAAAATATACAATTATATTAGTATCATAAATATCGCACGATTCTATTTCAAATATGATTAATATTATAATAAAATATGAAACTTAACGTCGAATAATTCCTAACGTAATCGATAACCGATCGTTGCTTGAATGGATTTCAGTACACAATTTCTCGTCGCACAAATTGACCCTTACGACAACCTAGAACAATTGTTTTCGTAACCTTAACGGCGGCATATGTTTGTGTTTCTGCATGTTTGGCTCCGCCCGGTACGATGACTTCTGTACATTCGAATCATACTTTGCATTTTGCTAACGGTTCGAATAGGAGTCTTATAGTTTTTGCGACACCACTTGCGTGCCTTTCAGTTCTTGTAAACAAAGACGAGATTATGATTCATGATCGTTCGAAATTTCGGCCATTATGCTAAGGTCGGCCCTGCATATCGGAAGCTAGATTCGTTACTCGATTCTACATACATATATCGTGTCTCATGTGTATTTCTATATATTTTTCTTATTATAAATAATTAAAATTTAATTATTAATTCGCGAGTGATAACTCGAAATTGAAATCTACGCTATTTGGGACACCTCTGCTTCAACAATCGGTGAGAAGTTGATAAGATCCATTTAATATTTCTAATCCATAAAATATATATCGTATTACTAATCGCTCAAATTATATCTGAAATATGTTATACTCTAAATTAATATTACAAGTACTAGAGTGATGACTAATATGTAATTTTTCATAGAAACTTTATTTATTTATAATATTGCACTTTTGAAGTTCTGTAACTTGTTCTATGAGTTGTTTGCTTCCTTTTGTCATATCTTTTCATATATTTTATATTTTGTTTCGTTCGATACAAGTCGGTATTTCTAATATTAAACAAAATTGCATAGTCTTTGTAGTCGTACAATCTTTGAATTTTAGACTCTGCCTAATTTAGATATATACACATAAAGTTTCACCGTCTCTCGAAATTTCAACAAGCAAAATTCTGTTACATGTAATATTCGCTTGCGTGTAGAATTTGTACCTCGGCTTTCCCGCGCACACACAATGGCTACACTTGGCACGTATTCTTATTTTCCAATGAAGCGTTACTTTTATCAAGTTTTATTTCATTTTCATAGTATCAAATTATTGTAGCCATATGAAAGTACTATCAAATGGTACGAAATTTAATATATTCGGAAGTAATTAGGTAATTTACTACGGTAGAACACCATTTATCTAAACTCCACTTATTCAAAGGAAATTTTAGTTAGTGCTCGACTAATGGTTGAATTCATCTATTTGAACGTGAGCTACTATGTGAACAATTATCTGAAAAATAATACCCAATGTGGAATACCCACCCCGATAAGTCCAAGAAAATGATCTTTTGCTTTGCGTAAATAATACAATAAATATCGCTTGTAACCAGTTTATAATACACGTCTCTAGATTCAAAATGCTGTTCCTGCTAATCCCACTGCCCCTCCGAGAAAATCGTATTTTTCGGTTGCCTCTAGTTAATTACCCATCTTAATGACATAGGACCTGGTTTCACCAACAAAGGCCGTAAAGTCGTTGTTGCTCGCTAGTTCCGTGCACTTTGTTATTCAACCTTCGGAAGGCAGTGTCTCTCTATGTCGATCAGGTTTACTGTTTGCAAAGCCGATGGCTAACCCTCCAGGATATTGAATATGCGGAGGATTCGTACTCTTACACGGAGTATAGTTACAAGTGCAAAGCCGCGGCTACCGGACTTTTCAGGTCGCTGCAACCCCATTTCCTCACCCTTCTGCCCCCCCCCCCC
>NT_176837.1:1154927-1160102 GCF_000188095.3 Bombus impatiens | reverse complement strand
CCCCCCCCCCCCCCGTGTGTGCCTTCCTCTTCTCTTTTTTTATTTTTTTCTTTTTTCTTCATTCTGCGCCTCCGTATAAGCTGCACGGTGTGCGCGTTCTCGCATTCTAATTCTTTATGCAGCCGGCCAAGGAAATTCACAGTAGGAATGCACGGAAGGGAGGTTGCAAAATCCAGTTCCCCCTTTTTCTTCTTCTTTTTTTTTCTTCTCCTTTTTCCTTCCCTCTTTAAACCAAGTGAAAGAGAGAGAGTGAACGTTTTGTGCCCTGCATTCAACTATCGGGACGCACTCGGGCGTGCGCATGTGTGCACACACGTAGCCACACTACGTTACTTAGCCACGTGTTCGTGTTCGTGTGCGCGGGCTAGGGAAAGCGCGCGAGAGCGTTCGTTCGTTGGTAGGTGCGTGCGCGCTTCCGAAAGTGAGTGGGACACGCGGGCCTTCACGCTGAAGGAGAAGAATCAATAGATGTGCGTTGCATCTTGCCCCTCTTGTCCCCTTTTTCGGCTACCCCGCGCGCACCCCTTCTTCCTCGACAACCACTGACTCGACCTTCGCACGAGAGAGCGCCCGCTTCTCCACGATACGCTTCTGTCTTCCAAAATCATCCCTCCTTTTCCATACGCCCTTTCCAGTGATGCAGTTCAATGCGTACTTTTTTCTCCTTTTTTGTTCGTCGTTCAGAGAGATTTCTTGTTTTCGAGGAAATTGATTCGGTGAATCATTTTATTTCGCTGGGGTAGAATGTTTAGGTGTTTTTGTTTCTTGGGGGAAGGTGGTGTTGTGGTTCGGGGTTTGCTGTCGCTCCAATTTTTTTTAGATATAGATTTAGATAGCAACAAAGGTAGGAATTTTAAAATTGCGTTGGCATGTAAATTAATTGTATATGATTTGGTAGATCGATAGTTCGTTGAAATTTGATATTTTGTATATTTTTATGAATTAGGAAGCACATCGTTCAAAGGGGGAAACGATGGTAAGATAAGACGCTTTAATGCTTAGAAACCTACATAGCTTTGTGCGTATCCGTCTTTTAATCTTAAAATTTTCCAGAATTATTTTCGCACAGAGCGTAATGGAAACACTGTCGATTTTAATCTTCCAAATGAAAGATAAAAATATTGTACATTCCTTCGAAATTAATTTTCATTTTCAAGCTTAATTTATTGTAATCCCTTATAATTTCTCGAAGATCGCGTTTTCGACGGTGGAATCAGCTGTACGTATGAGAAAGTCTCAACGATTTCGTTAACGTCGTTGATCGATTTTGCACATCGTTTGTCCTTCCCAGGTCTTATGACTATTCTAGCTTCTGTCATATAAATGATTTTATCGGGCTGAAATTCGACGCGTAAATCTAGATACAGAGGCGGATAAACGCCGTATATGCCAGCAAAATAGAGTGACTCGAACCGTATGGTTGAATCGTGAGTTTAACGTCGACACTAGCCGGTTACATCGATTAGAAGTACAAATACCTGTCCGTGTAGCAACCGTCCTCTTGGCCGTATACCACTGAATTATTTAAATGAGGAATCGTCGTTTAATGATGCTCGTGTCGCTTCCCTTTTCCCTTCTATTTAGTTATTCACACTGTGTATTTTCTTTGCATATAGCGTCTTGTACGTATTTTTACTAGTTGGATATATTATTCATTTTTATGATATATTTTATTATATTTATAAAGAAGATATAACTTTCTAAGATAATAGAACAACATGGAATGATTTATAGATTTGACGAATATAATTTTTATTGAAAGAAAACACAGTTTTTTTAAAATAATTGAGTGTCACAGAATAATCTATAGGTAAATGTTCTAATATTTTCTAATTAATGATTAATAATAATTCATTAATTAAATTATAGTGATTTACAAAATAAATTTTCCATTCGGTAGAACTAACTGCACTATGCATTTGAGGGGGACACGAAAAACTTTCAAAAATTTATTTAATAAATAATAGATGAAAATTTGAAACAGTATTCGTCGCATCGTTCTTCGTTTCTGCAATCGTTGCAGTTGAATGCACCGCAGAACGCATAGTAACGCACGTGTACCAACGTATCCGCGTATTTATTGATCTATCTGCTGGCGTTTATCTGTGTATCGCAGTCCTCAAGTTCGGAGGGTTGCACAGGGTGCAACCTTTAACGCGTGTACACGTACACACATAAGTCCAGCAACAGGGTTTCTACCACAACCCTTGGCGCGAATCTCCTAGATGAAACTAGTTTACGAACAGCTTTACCCATTTCGCATTATATACCTATTCGTCTTCGTTCATTCTCCAAATCTTTCTTCAACGACCCCATTATACCTCCTAAACCCACAAAAAAGGGAAAGAATTAAAAAGATCTTTAAAAGTAAAAGCCAACGATCCAAAAAGCAACAGTCGAGGTATCAACTTCGTGATTTATCGTTGGATCGTAGATGGCCACAGGTATTCACAATAGAATATTTAATATCGAAATATACGTGTATGTTATATTTATTTAATTTACGCACTAAAAATTATCATCAACCATTCTTATCGCGTCCGTATAATAACTTATAGTATATAGCAAAATATACAAAACAAAATATGATAATTCAACGCAAGATAAAATTTGAAATCGAATATTCCGACACAATAATACCAGTTGAGGGTTGAAAGTTGCATTTTACATTGAGAAGATGAGCAAACAGGAAAAATACAAACTGAAACAGGACCTCAGAAAGAATCCGTAACGACGTAGACGGGCGCGAGTAATCGTAGTCGCGCGTAGCGTAGGCGAATTCTAGAAACGAAGGTAGTACACGAAGAAAGGGTGAATGGGTTAATCCGGAGAGAGAAGAAAAGACAAAGAGAGAAAGGGAGGCACAGGTGAAAGTGAAGCGAAGGTGGTCGAGTTAGAGCGATGTTTGGGAGGGTGAAAGGAGGTTAATGATTAGTTCTTCCGAGGTCGGGGGCTGTTGCCGGGTGCAGGTTGCCTGGCTCTCTTCAGACCGCCCCCCTTTAACCCTCCACTGCCCCCGAGGACATCACCCCTCTCGTCCCTCTGGCACCCTCCCGGTTTTTCGCCCTTCAATCCCCTCCGTACTCGCCGATTCTGCCAACCTCCAAAATTTCAGACCCTACCACCGACGCAGCTCTACGCATACCGTGGGGGTGTGAGAGCTTGCAAGGTTGTTCTCCCCTCCACGTTGTTGCCGCTATCTTCAGGAACGTAGGCAGCTAGGGCGCGCGGAATTTCTCGTTGGCACGCGTCCGAAAAATTTTTCTATCGGCTCGCTGGTCTCCTCTCGTACAATGCAGATCGTGCTGGATCGTTCTTGACTAAGGACGAAAAATCTCCAGGGGATTCCGGTATGCGAAACAATGCCTTAATTATCGAGCGATCTCAGCTATTCGAACCATGGGATGAAATAGGGGGTCACAATGTAGTACGCTTTGGACGCCCGTTTCCTGCGTTCGTTAAATTTTAATTGTTAGGGATACGGTGGTCATTGGTCCCATTTTTGAGTTGGAAGGTCCTATGGTTACGTTTTAACTAAATCTTGGGTTAGGCGTTTATTTCCATTTGAACTTATGAATTTGTGTTTGATTTTATATTATTTGGTAATTTAGGACGTGGTTATGGTATTGTTTAGAGGGAGTGGAACGAATAATTAGTCTATTACTGTTCTAATCTATAAAGTATTTAAATTCATCCAATGTTCTGTGAAAGTTAAGGTACATTGTATACGTGTCTTTAATACTTTGCCAATTCCATAAACAGACCAGGTTTTTCTAATTAATCTTATTCATATTATTATAATTTGACAAATGAAAATGGGAATTATATGTTTTTTTTTTTTTTACTATTTAATTTATGGTGCGACGATAGATTTCTACAGAAACGAATGACGTAACGAAAGGAAACGTCAGCCAGTCAGGAAATATTTCATTTCTCATCCCTCTATCTCGAACGCAATGAAGACGCATACGCAACGACGGACAGTCGTAATTAATGCGTTGACGCCAGAAACTGTCGACCCGTGAAGCAAATGCTCTCTCTGTCACCTGGCTAATCTGACTAACAGATACCACTCGAAATACGCATCTCATACATCGGTCTTCACGGTTGAAACGATTGAAAAATACCTATGAGCGTATCTCGACTTTATCGGCATACATCATCCGACCGTAAACAGATTTCCAGCACCGATAGAGATTTCGATTCGATACTTTGTAACAAACTTGCATCTGTCGGTTAAGTTTCTCCTCACAATCAGATATCGACGATTCGGTATACCTTAACACTATAGTTTTAAGCCATTCTCGCGTCAAACGCTAACAAAATATGATTTTTGCTCCATTTACAGAAAAATTTCATGCCATACGATTCTATTTATTTGGAGAAAATTTTAGTTTTTTAAATGTAAAAATTATAATAGGGAAAATTAGTGGAATACCATTATATGAACTCCAATTACATAAATTTGTAAGTCGAAATATTTGAAGAACATAAAGGTAATAATAATTTATGAAATATGCAAATAGCTTAATAAATATCTATAGTGTGCGCTACTAGTTAACGCTCTCTAGTTGGTGCTAGTGTCTCGTCACCGATCGTCAAAGTCGTAAGCCCAAAACTTCACCGTCCAATCGCTTTCTTTCTTTCTGATTCGTACAGCGACGAATCAGAACGATCAGAATCCGAGTCTCCAACGAAGCACATCCATAGTTGTCAACAAATGTCGCTAGGTCGTCTATTGCATAGCAACGGTGTGTTTTTCGTCGATTCGACGCTTGGTCGTTTCGTTCCATCCTCTTTTTTTCGTCCGGTAGCGCGCTAGCGAAATTATCTTATCGATTCAGGGAAAGAGAACCTTTGGTCGACTTGCTCGCCAATGGTGAACGCGGCAAACGTGTTCATCGAAAAGCATATACCTACATGGTAATATAGAGAAAGAGAGACAGATGAGAACACTATAGAAAGAACGACAAAAAAGGACGAGAAACGGAAAGCGAAGGAAAGTAGAGGAAAAAAGTTGATCGCTGCTCGCCCTTTGCAACGTCAGCCCTGGCTGAGCCTCGTAGCAGGCCGAGTACTTTCTAGCGAAAGTGATGGCTGTGGCTGGCCGGTTGCTTGCGTAGGAAAACCGACTCCGGGGGTGGTTGTGCGTCGCTCGACGTTGGAGGCGGTTGT
>NT_176837.1:1152227-1154878 GCF_000188095.3 Bombus impatiens | reverse complement strand
GTGGTCGCGGGTGGGGTGGTTAGTAGCTGAGGCGGGGGTGGATCGGCCAGTTGGAGGGTACGGTGGAGCGAAGGGGGTATCGGTAACCTTGCAACCCTCTTGCGTACACGGAGGAAGGGGAAGTGACAGGAATCCCGGGAGGAGCGGTGGGTTATGGGTTGAAGGCAGTCGGGGGTGCAGCCGCACGGGGC
This sequence comes from Bombus impatiens, assembly GCF_000188095.3. Classification (NCBI taxonomy): domain Eukaryota; kingdom Metazoa; phylum Arthropoda; class Insecta; order Hymenoptera; family Apidae; genus Bombus; species Bombus impatiens. The sequence continues at coordinate 1,154,687 of NT_176837.1, read as the reverse complement.
GGCAGTGACGGGCGTGACGTAGTCGGAGGAGGATGTACGCCCCTGTCGGCGAGGGCCACGGCAACCAACAACCATCCCTGGTCAATTCATGGTGGCTTCATCCGCCAGGTACACCGTGTTCTCCTCTTCATATTGTTTCGCGCGCTCTGTTTAGGTGACACGTATTTGCCTGAATATTTTAATACTTTGAAATTTTCGGGGAAATCTGTCTTTCGGCAAGATCAACTGTCACGATCGACAGATCGGAAATCGTACAAAGTACGTATTCATAATCGAACGAACGGTTAGTTTACTTTTTCGCGACTTGCGTTTTGTGACATAAAATCGCGCGTATTTACGGTGGTTAGTGGTGATCCTTATCGATCGTGATCGGTTATATTGGTTATATTTTGGAGTCTCATTGAACGATCGTCAACGTGTTTTTTATGATTTGTGGGTGATAGGTACGTGGTATGATAGAGGGTCTGCACTTTCGTAACGTTGATTCTTAGATGGCGAAGAGCGTCTTTCCTCAGTATGCTACCTGTTGGGAAATGTTAGAAGTCGTATACCTGTAAGATATGTTTTTGTATTCTTCGATTGCCAACCTACTTTTATCTATACAGTTTTATATATTTGCCGCTTCGCGTTTCGATCAAAACTTATGAAATACGAATCTTTTATCTTTAAGAGAATAACGTTTAAATTCGATATTTTTAACACGGTTTTCAAATTCTCAAATTCTTCAGATAGCAGAATATTTAAATCAACGAACGTTTCAATGAAGTTCGAGAACTCTATCGTTTTTCACGTTGAAAATTCATTCCAAATTACTTTGTCACGAGTTTCTCCTGCCAACTACCTACATATTTATACTTTCTCGTTTGACTAGCTTTTAAAGTTCCACTTCATGCATTCTCATTAACCGTTAAGTTCGGTAAACGAATCGTTTCATGCGCGTTTTACGTTGAATCACCGTTATTTACATTTACAGTGCTTGAACGACTCTCGTTCCCTTTGTTTTAATTTTATGCAGCGCATGCACGTGCTACGTGCACCTCTCGTGCATGCGTATGCAGTCCGTATAACGGTGTCCAACGCGGAACTATGTACGTTTAGTTCGGTTCTTTAAATTATAAAAGAACAATCATGCAAAGTTCCATTTCCTTCACTTAATGTCCCTTTGCTACGATTCTCGCGGGCTCTGTGTCCAAAAAACTGTCTGACTGTTATATACGTAGTTGTTCCGCCTGAAACTGGCCATTTCCCTAACGACTTTCCTTCGAGAAACGTATCGCCAGGCATTTGTTTTACAGCAAAAAGAGAAATTGTTCCTCTGGGACCTTTTCACGTTTTTTATTCTTTCTTCTGATTTTTGATGGCGTGTCGCAATAAATAATGGCAGATGCTTTTCTTTCGCCTGGATACATTGGCCTCGTTCTATGTTTTGTTTGTGAGAGAAAGTTTTTGGATAGGGTTTGTAGAATTATTGTTGCTTCTGTTATACACGGTTAATTAAGATATCTGTTTTTGCGTTAAACATATCGAGTACATGAACATCGAATGAACAAATTGGTATCTCCAAATTGGTATCTCCAAATACTCGTACTTCGTCTTACTTCTTATCAGTTAAAAGCTCTACACACACGATTGCTTGATTTTATACAACAAAAGTAAATATATTCTTTCATATATTCCCATAATTTACGTAATTGCACCCTATATAAATTTGTAGAAGAGAAACGTAAAGCACGAGCTTTTTGTTACATCGTTTTCCAGGATATCTTCTCGTTTATGAAAGTAGCTTGTTCAAAAAATTCCAGGATTCCATCATACTAATTAGTCATTCTCTCTTTCGTTGCAAGGGACATTGCACGCACATGCACGTATCTATATTTTTTGTCAAAGAGAATTAATCACTCGCAGGAAGTTCGTAAAAATTTCATAGTTCGATTCATCCAATCTTGAGCAGCTTATTTTATTTTTATTTAATTTAGAATACATTAAAGCGAAGTAGTGAGAAATATTTAAGTAAAAATATTCATTACATGTATTCGATATGTTTCGCGTAAAAATATTTATCTAAAAATACGTATTTGCACGATGAAAGAGAATCTAAAAATTGAAAACGATATTCTGGAAATTGGAGCAGAGGCTAGAAATTATGTTTAAAAGGTAAAATAAACACGCTTATAGTAGGGGAAAGACATCAAACAGTGGAAGGAAAATCGTAGACGTCTGTTGGTAGTCGAATTCATGTCAGACTCGTCGTCGTCTTAGAGAACGAAATCCTATCGCTGAAGGCTGTTTGCTCCTTGTTTCCCCGGTGGATTCCCGCGTGAACCGTGAAATTCTCGGTCGTGGATCGCACCAATTTCGTCTTCACGCGTTTCGCCTTGTACGGAACGTTCTACGCTCGATTTCGTCACCGTTTCCCGCGTCCTCGTGGCACCAATTCTCGCGCTTCACGCCTTCGTGAAG
>NT_176837.1:1119641-1151701 GCF_000188095.3 Bombus impatiens | reverse complement strand
CACGCCTTCGTGAAGCGGCAAACAGCGGTGAAATACGCGGCTGTCGCATCGATAGGCAGATTGGCACGTGTCATCGATTCCTGCACGTGCAACCCTTTAGTTCTGTTCAATTTGCCGATCGAAATGTTTTCAGCTACGAAATTTTGGTTAATTGGAAATTGAACTTTAGGATCCTACTTTTACCAATTTTATTAACTATGTAAATCTATCTATAGAAAACATTATAAAAGATCTTTTATCTATATAAAACATTATAAAAAATTGCCTCTTAATTTTATTTTAATGTTTTTGTTCGTAAAGGACTTATTAAATTCGTTTAAGCTTAAAGCTAATATCGCGTTAGTTCTTTAATTGTATTATTCGATCCTTTGAATGTGCCGGGTTGTCGGATGCACTGGTGGCATATGCTTCGTTAAAGTCGCATGAATAACCACCGAAACACTTATCTTAATTGCGTTGCCGACAAAATAAATTGTTACCGGTATACATATCAAGATCAGGTCCCTGCATCGATTTGTAGGAACCGTCAGACAGTCTCCGGGAGCTTGTTGTCGATGAAGAAACACCTGCTCTCGTACGTTAATGAAATTTCTCGTTTGTTCATTTGCCTCTATTTATTTTACTTCTGCTCTTCTGTTCCTTGCGGATTCTTCCGACAATATAGCAAATTTCGTAATTACTGTTAAATGATTCTTCGTTGTTGCCGTATGTATCTCATGGATGTTACAGTTGGAGACTTATGAAGAAAGGACACGATGCGTCACATTCTCTATTTTTCGTGTAAGAACAGTTCTAAGATACGATACTTTGTCAACCAGTCACGTATTACGAAAACTGTCTTCTCATAAAAGCAAGTTACGTGGCTCCTTTAAAAAATATTTGCATCAAAATTATTGATTCGTCGAATCTCTTAGAAAAATCATCGTATTTTACATGACAGGTATGTTGTTAGTCTCTTCATAAAACTTCGCCCATTTGTCATCTATATCTAGCAGGTTCACGTATCTTTCACTCGAATTAGTTGCTCCTCTTTTTAGCTACATTTTACGTACGTATATTAGAGTACACCAGTCTAACCACCAAACAACACAAAAATCAGAGAATCAACAAAATTGTACTCGTCACATTTTACCGCCGTAATCTTCGATCGAAACGATCGATGTAATCCATGGGTTCGCGAACAACGCAGCGATTATTTGCTTTTTCCCCCGCAAACTTCTTCTCGTCAAGCGTTTCTTCTTCGTATTATGAGTATACGTTTGCATTTTTAGGCCGAAATTTTCATCAGACGGGAACCCTTCCTCTGCATTTTCCCTACCCTTCGGCAATTATTACCGGGATTCAGGATTCACGCAAATCTCGTCTTTCTCTCTTTCTCGTTTTATCTTTCGTTCGGGGGCGGAAGCTTCTGGAGAGTCATTGGATAAGGGGGAAACAGTGCTGCGGTAGGAATCGCAGGCTGCAGTATTGACTATACTTCACGGCCAGCTCTTTCGTAGAATGCTAGAATGTATTTTCTACAACGTTATCGCCCTTCATGCTATGCCACGTCGCTTCCGCCTCTGACGCAGCCGCTGCCTCGCTGCTCCCGAGCCTCCTCGAATTTCGATGGGGCGAATGCGCAGGAATGGCAAACGCCTAATTGCGTTTTTCGCTGGTTTGCTGTTTGATACAGAAACGTTAGAATCGCAATCCGTTTCTTTGTCGAGTGATCGAGTTTTCTCGAGGGTTTAATCTGCATTTCATACGTCGTATGCATAGTTGCACAGGATGTGTATTTTTCTGAACAATTAGTATACTTTTGTTGATTAATCTTTCGATTTCGGTAATGGAAGGTGTAATGTGATGTGGATTGGTTTTATTAACTTAATTTTCCTTTATATGAAAAGGCAAGTGAGATAGATTTCGAAGTTGCAACTGTTATTGTCCGGATAAAACGAAGAATACGTGAAATAAATCTATTATTTGAAGAATAATGAAACGATAAGAACATTATTTGTTATACAAAATTCTCCGTCTTAATAATAATAATAATCATCCACTTTTTCAATCGTACAAACTGAAAATTAGATATACGTGCGATTAGATATATTTCAGGCTGCGACTTTTTCAATGAATTCTCTTTCAACGTACGATACCTTATTGGATAAGGAAAGAAACATATTGTAATTTCGTTAACGCTCAATAACGTCTTCTAAACAACTCTCTCCGAATAATACCTTTCTTCTCGACGAGATATTCGTTTCCAAAGAAAATGTACATCCTTGGCTGAAGTAACCCGTGCCTTTGACCGAACCTTGCCGCTAGTTAATAGAATAGGTTATCAAAGCAGTGCCACGTTCTCATACCTATTGAACACAACCGAGAGCAGCAGGGCCTTTAATTGAATCGGCGAAATAATTCAGTTACTAGCTACACAGCGTAATGCACTAATGCAGTTTTCTGTCTGAGAGAAAAACAACGGTAATTTGAACGTAGGAATAGCCGCCTGGAGAATCACCCCCATTATCGTTCACGCGAATGTTTTTGCTCTTGAAAATGTGATTTTTGCCGGATAACTGCGTTTCAGCTAGTTTTAACAACTTTGTGGAATATTAAAAAAATCTTTTTGCTAACTAAATTTATTCGTGAATTTTCGAAAATTAGAAGTAATTCTTTGAAAGATTTTGACGTTGTCGACAATTAGAATTTTCGTATGATATATATATTAGGAAGTTATCGAAGCTTAAAGTTCTCTGAATTATTAGAACAAAACATGGATACTCCGGAACACTTGTCGAGAGACTGAAATTATTCAGAGAACTTTTAGCTTCGTAATGAATAAGTTTAGGGCATAAGTATGTTAGTATTTTTATGTAGAGCGCAAGGAACTGCATCGATTGATGCAGTCAAAAATATAGGTTTCCGTTTTTAAAGAAAGTGCTGTTGTAAAGATACAATCAGAAAGATCTGATGCACCGATGCACAAAAGTGCATAAAATTAGTTGCATATTATGCGCCGCCTGATACCATTTAACTTTCACTTATGACATCTTCTTCTATCGTAACCGTTTAGGAGATGTACAGCCTGTTCCAGTTGCGTGGTACACCCTGTATATATATGTACACATTGCTTTTTACGACGTCAATAGATATTTCGTAAAGGATGTTAGACTATTGGTATCGCGGTTGAAAATGCGGTATTTGTAGATTTTACATTATCGCGATGCATGTGTGTTGTGCTCGTACAAGATCAAAGCAGAATTCATCATCTATGTATGTATAATTCGATCGATGGCCAATATAACCACTTATTATCGACGACATAAAAATGCACTTTGTCATTGTCAGCAGCGCAAAAAGCAATTGCCCGTCACAATCATTCCCGCGTCAATTTCGCGTATTTTTCGCGATCATTCGCAATGGAATGTATCTTGGCCGAAGTGAAGGCTATAAAACAGCCATATAACTCCAACGAAACGCCAATTCCGCTCTCAAGAAACGCTTCTAATGCCATTACAACGGAGCCCGGTTTTCACGATCTTATTGTGCGCGACAGAACCGTCAACTCCGATAGTCGACGTTAATTGGATCTTTGATACATTTTCCAAGAATCATCAACCGAGAACACTCGGCATTGTCTTCTTCCACGAACACCATATCTGAAATTTCAACCTACTTCATTCTCAATTTTCAATTCTCCAACTACCCTTAACGCTCCTCTCAACTACTGCTTCAGTCAAAGGGGTGACTTTTCAACGATTCGAGCAAAGGAACAAAAACCAACTAAAAATCGATCAAAATCAAATAACTTTTAGAGACTGTAAGCTGTAAATTCGTAATGACGAACTTCTATATCTTTTTCAAGTGCGAACAGCATACGAAAAATTGCTTGCGATAAGTACAATTTTGTTAATTGTTTTAGAAGAATTTGTTTGATCCAACCAAAGCTATTATTGTGAATACGATATTTTAATACCTTCGATCTTTTAACGTCTTTCGATATCTTAATATAGTATAAGCATTGGAAAATACATTGCTTGTTGCCTCAAAATTAAACATAAGTGATACAATGTTGATAACACCAGATTAATTGACTTAAATTATTGAATTTTAAAGCCTGTAAAAAACAGATAATGAGACTTATCGTGTTGTCCTACAATCTTCGTACGAAACTTATACTTTTCTCTACCAACAAATATAATTTAAGCTTTATTACCACGGGTCCTCAATTACCAAAACGAAAAAAAAGAAGAGATCCATACAACGCAACGCGTCTCGTCTGCAGGCCAGAATCGGTGACATAATACGCGTCGCCATAAGAGTACCGCCGAATTACTCGCCCGCGCACACACTATCATATATACATACTACATACACGTACACACAGATGAAGTAGTACGTATACGAACGCCGGCTGGCTAGCGCGAAATCAGCGCCGGTGTTACGCGCTCGCATACCAGCTCGCGGAACCCGCGCCGCGGTTGTGCGCGTGCGCCGTGTAAACTGCGTGTGCGCTGCAGCGCGCACTCCCCCCCCGCCACCCCGTGTGCACACGCCCGTGTTGCAGCGCGTCGCGCAAGCGTGCGCGTGTGCGTGCGCGTATCGAGGCATTGTGTGCGTGTCCAGGGGCGCGCGTGCGGCCCCGCAGCGACCTTGAGCCTCCTCGGTCCTCCTGTAAGCCTCTCCCTCTATCCACCTCCAATCCCCCACCCCACGCACTATATCTCCCTCCCCTATCACCGTTGCCGCAATTTCTCTCTCTCTTTCTCTCTCTCTTTCTTTCTCTCTTTCACCTACGCTCGCTCACTCCCACCCCCTCCCTTTCGCTTTCCTTTGCTCCGAGCGCCACGCAGTTAGCGATGGACTCGAGACACGTTCGGAATTGATTGACCGAGTCCGTCGAGTTTTTCTGGTTACTTTGAGAAGAGTTCGATATTGCTAGGAGAATTTTGTGTGGTTTCGGAGTTTGAGCTTGTTTGATGAGGTTAGGCTTGTATCGAAGGTTCGGGGTAGGTGGAGGTTTAATGTATTGTAGAAATATGATTGGGCAAGTTTTCGGTGGTCTGGACCCTCTTGCACGATTAAACTAATATTGTTAGCGAAATTTTACGAGTCGCAAGTTACAAGTTAACGGTCGCAAGCAGAGTCTTTCGTATTACAGTGACAGATTCGATAATGAATTTTAGAAATGAGTTTGACGGTCGACCAGTCGTCCGATTGTTACGTGTGAAATTACAAAATTATAGAATAATCGGCTGTAACCTATAACTTGTAACTCAATAGAATCTGTTGCTTTTCAATCGCGTCATTGAAATACCGAAACGATATACAGCTTTCATCCATTCAGCATGTTATATGAACCGTTCAGAAGCCACATCAGGTCAACTTCATAAATTATGAAATACTATTACACTGGTCTTTCAAGCTTATCTTGGAACTTAACATTCTTTACGCGATCTTCTCGCCATGAATGAACTTATGCAAATACGTAATATTAATCTTCACTTAATAAAAGCACTGATCTCACGTGACAAATATTATAATTATATATGAACTTGCGCCTCAATTTATCAAAATTAAATTTCCCTTCTTGCACCATTTTCAAGCTGGAACAACGTTCCGAACAGCCCCGATATTCGTATAGGGAAATTGTTTGGAAACTCGTGGCAGAAAACTCGATGGCCATCGCTAAGCGCCACGCAGCAATGCCTCGAGCGGCTGAATTTCCATCTACCTTCTCTCTCGCTCGCCCTTTCCCCACTCGTTTTCATACCCCTTCCTTTCATTACTCTCTGCTGTTACGTCCGCCTCTGTCCCTCTCGATGGCTCTATGACAGTGTCTCTCTCTTGTCTCCCCACGACTCCTACGCTTTTTCCCCCCTTTACCCTTCTATCCTCTCACGAGGCTCGACGCCTCTTGCACGCACGCAATGCCAGAGCAGGGAGTGCACACTAAATTTTGGCGGACCAGGAACGTATATAGCCTCGCTCCGCGATGGTGTCATCCTATGGGCGTGGGTTTCATAAATTATCCCCTCGGTGGTGTTTTGACGAACGATGGTAGATAAGAATCTTTGACGTTCTTTATGAGGTTTTGTCACTCCCCTGAATGAAAACCTCGAAACTAGCTGTATACGATTCATTTTCACGCCAACGTTAAAATATTAGCTCTGTTCTATCTTGAAGATACTCGAATAATTGAAAATTTTCCAAACGTTTCGCTCATAAACGTCTGAACATATATCCGTCTGAGCAATATCGGTCCATTCTACTTAAACGTTCCTTCGTAATACGGAAATTTTCTTCGTCAGTTTAGTAATCTTGCGTTCTCGTGGTGTATATACGTTAGTCGATGAATTGGACACATGAATGAATTGACACAGTACGAAGAGTGGATTCGCGCAATAAAGCTGTAACAAAATTCCTCATCGAAAGGCGTGATAGCAATAACGATAAAGCAATGAAGACGTTTCGAGTCTACGATTCGCGGCTTGTTTTCGTCTAACTGACTCGTATCATCGGAAGGGTTATTGTCAGACCAGAGAATGACGTGAGACGGTCATTTCGTTCCGATTCACTCAACCGCTCGTAAATTCTCTTCGTGACCTCGACTCGAACGCGTCCGTATGGTTGCGCGACTCAGCCGACGAATATACCACGGGGCGTAACTGCAATTTCAAGAACCGTGAACACCTTACGCCTTCTTTTGACGTTTCACCTTCGTGAATCTTCTTTTAAGAAATCAGCCTCGTTACATAAGGCGTGGCACGCGTGTGCGTTGAAGAATGTCGTGTGCACACTTGTTCATCGAACTCTTTACGTAGCCGCTTCTGTTTGCCTTTCAAGTTTCGGCAGAGCCAAAGATAAATACTCATGGTCCTCGATGCTCGGTTTGGCGGTTCGAGCATTCGATAAATTAATGGACAGTTTGTTACACCGCTCCAATCTCTGACTTCGAATAATTCGCCATGACGAGCTTGAAACGAAGGCTCTCCGATGCTTGTGTCAGGTGTGAAAGTAGCAAATTCTACACCTTGAAAATCGGATTCGTTGCGCTTCATTTTCGTAAACAGACGAATTCTGCTGAGTAACGCGGTCGTTTCGTAACTTAACCGTGCTAACGCGCCATTCAGATATCTTTAGGGACGTTAGATTTTTTTGTAGAATTCGCTGGATAGTAAGAAATATCGCTTAGAAACTTGTGATATTGGCCTGCGATCGAAGAACTTGGAATCAAGCGATAATTTCGGAAGATAGTCACTTTTTCCCCTTTGATTTCTCCATTTTCAAGTTGTACGAGAGTTAACAAATATTTATTTGGAATTTTCCTGCCATTCTGTTATTATATAATAAATAAACGACTAATGTGAATATTTTGGCATTTAGAATTGCCAAAGATCGTTATCGGGATTGTTGTTTTATATAAATTTTGTAATATTCTGCTCATATTTACATTCTGTTCCATAACTTGGAATATGTCATAACACGATCGCTGTGAAAACAAATAAGTTGAATTGGAAACATTTAGTAATGATCTTAGCCATAGACATAATTTTCGACTAATGTCTACCAATACCTTTGAATATAAAGCTCGATAAAAAATCGCATCGTTCGATCAGATCGTCAGATTAATTAGATCGGAAGATTAAAATCGATCCTTCGAAGCGATCCTTCCCTCCAAAGCAGTCAGGGGAGAAGAAAAATCGAAAAGGCGTGGAGGATGCATCCGCGGCCGGTTCTGCATAGTTCACAGCCGATTAAACTTTCCGTGGGACAGTGACGTAATAGCGTGGCCGTGGTAACGAAGGCGACCGTGCAACCGTGATCCCTTCCACGCTCGCGGCGTTCTTGCCGAGTGGCGCCACGTTTCCGCGTTTCGTCCCTGGCACGTGTTAGATTAGAAAGTGGCGGGGATGCGTGATACCTTAGAAGCGTTAAAGGGGAATATATGGGATCGTAGTGGAACGACAAAGAGACAATGACAGGGAACGAGACGAAACCCTTTGAACGAGAAAGACAGCGATAGAAGGTGGCAAGGGGAATCCGGCGAAGATCAACCATGAACAAGCAGAAGAGAGAAACAGATAAATACTGAAAGAGATAGAAACTAGAAATTACAGAGAGAGGGAGAGAGAGAGAGAAAGAGGTACCACGCGAACTGAAGTTCTACTAGCCTTAAGCAATCTCTCCCCACCCCTCTTCGAAAAAGTCGAATCTTACTTCCCCTACTCCTGGACGTTTCTCCTTCGGTTCCTCTCCTCCCACCTACGCGACCTTCCCTCTTCTTCCACTCGTGCCTACCGCCACCCGGCCCCCCGAAAGTACACCGAACTCACACTATTTCGTCTAACCGCATTTGCATCGGCACCGATGACCCATATTCACGTTCTTTCCTCCGCGACACCATACCATCGACGTCTTCGATCCTCCTTCTCTCTTCTGCCACCGGTTCCATCTACTACTCGTACACACGTCGATCGCGTACGATCCTCCCGCGCGCGTACGTCGTCGTCGTCGTCGTCGTCGTTGTCGTCGTCGTCGGGGTCCTCACCGTCGTCGCGGCTATCTGTTCCTCTACCGCTCGCTACCAGTGAGTAGAAAGAAGATAGAGAAACGAGCACGCGTGCACGAGTAACGGAGAACGAGTCAGTGAGAGCGTACTTCACGGTGAAGGAGAGAAAGAGACACGCGACGACGGACAGTTACGCGTGATTCGTTCCTGCGAGTCGCGACGATGCGCGATGCAAGTCGGTGACTCGATTTCGGCCGGCTAAGACCAAGTAAACTCGGCCCAGTGTATACGCGACCAGTGTTCCGATACACTACGAGAGCATCACGCGGAGGGAACACGCGACTTTCGTTTCAGTTTCATCTTTCACTGCTTTGCCTGTCTTTGTTTCTTCTTCGCTCGCTCGTTCGTTATTCAAACGTACGCTTTGTAAATCAATGTTATCCGGTTGCGTTTCGTAACGTTTCGTTGTACTGTGTTCGTGGCTCGAAACAGGGAGCATCAAGTAGAATCAGTGAGATCGAGGAACACTTCTGGAGGATCATGTGCCGCGTGAACACGTGTACGCGAGACCGGTGCGCAGAGTACTGCTGTCGCTCTGTTCAGTGAGTTCGAGCCAGCTCGTGACTCGTAAATCGGCAAAAGTGATTCGTACAATCGAGATACGAGCGTGTATCGTGTGATCCCGAAGTGGGTGTCGTAGATATTCGAAACGCGTACGGATTATCGCGAATGGTGCGCGATCATCGATGCATCGGTGTCCCTGTTGAGGTTGTATCGAGCGGATGGTAATACGGTCCTGAGCATCGGTAGGTTTCGCTCCGGCTTTTATCGCTCGTATCACGGAAATCCGGTTAGAACGTTCCATGACACGGTGTAGAGTACGAGTAACTCGCGGTTAGCCAACTGATTCGATTCGATGATTCGCATCCCCGGTTTGCTCCATCGATCTCTCGAGCTGGTGAATTACCCGTTGCCTTGACGATCGCTGGGTTACAGACTCGTCTATGGATCGTAATATTTCGTCGATAACACGATTGCTCTCGGATGGATATTGCGACTCGTATCGTGACACCGTGAACATTTCAAAGATTTGACGCGTATTCAATAGAGCTGTTATCGTAGACGACGGTTACGCTTTAAGATACTGCTGTAAATGTTTTGATACGTAGTGTTTTATACGCTGCTTTTATATGTATGAATTGTTGATGGTTTATAAAGGAAGATTGCTTTCTGTATAGTTGGACGAACTGTTGGGCACGAGCGCGATCAAGAAGGAAAATACCTACTTGAAGGTGGCAGAAACAGGGGTGGAGAAGGTCACGGGGTCGGGCCTAGGGGTGGCATCATGGACTCTCATCAGCAATTCTGTCTCAAGTGGAATAGTTTCGGTAGCAACCTAGCGACAGCGTTCTCGAATTTGTTCAAAAGCGAGAGTCTTACCGATGTCACCCTATTCTGCGAGGGTAAGTTCCACTCGTATATTACTTACAATTAACATGTTTATACTTGAGCGGGTATCTTAAAGATTCGGCAATTTCATCTACGTTATATATTATCACGATATCTCGTTATGTATAAAAGAGAATCTCGAGGATCCATAAAAACATGTCGCAACGACGATGCACGTACAATCGTCTTCGAAATCTTATACCTTCTTAAATCAAAGTTGTCACTGCACGCTTCGATAAATCGAGTATTAACTGTCAGTCGGTGTCGTTGAATCGTAAACGGCACGTAATGGTATCAGTAAAGTTACATAATTTCAGAATACATAGACTACACTTTTGTTTTAACCCATATCCCGTATTCCACGCGATAAGAACCATCAACGAAATCTCTCGCGTAAAATACGAAGCAAAGATGGAAATTAAATAACCGGGTCTAAATCTAATTCGACTTTGCGATCATCTGTAAACCAACCGAGAGCTAAACGCGACTTCCACCAATTCATTTATCAATGTCGAGCCATTGCAGTGACGACGCGATATTCGAACAGCAATCACGTTTCCCTGGCTTATCAGTCAACAACAAAATCTAAAGATTGCTGAAAGAAACAATAGTTTTCGCACGTGGCCGGAAGCCTTTCGTACCTCCAATGTCTGACCAAAGCGACGCCATCACTCCTTGCGCGCGAACACGCTCTCACCTGCCGACCTCTGTGCAAACGTATGCAGGCGGTCACATGATTCGCGAGCCGGTGCACGTGTGCGGCTGCAGGCGAAGTGCAGCGGCGGCAGATTGGCCCGCCTCCTACCCCTGTTTCACCCAATCACGCGGGGCGAGTCACCACTCGCGCAGAGTCAGTCGGCGTGCATGCGAATCTCTGCCAGCCTTGCACATCGTTCTATGTATACACCGTATATACGTATACGTATCGTAGCAAGCGGATACACGCGCGTGCAGCGTGCTACTGGTGCGCGCGATTTCCCCCAGTGCGAATGCAACATTCTTACAGATTCGTCGCGCGAAACCGCAGTTCGCGGTGAGCCGCGGTGCAATCCACTCACGCTTGCATTGCGTCGTTCCTCGTGCGTGTCATACTCGTATCGTACTCGTATCGATCGCTACGATGCATCCGACTGATTGTTCGTGAATCTCGCCGAGAGTTTCTTCAAAAATTTCTACAGAATTTATGAAGAATTCGTCGGGGCGATTCGTAGAGAGTCTGCTTAGAAGTTCGCATGGGATTTGCAAAGAATTCGTGTAATTGTGGGTATAATTCGTGGGAAAATATCGTGGAAGTTGTATAAAGAATTCATCGATTCGTAATCATAAAAATTCATGAAACCGGTAATTCCTAAAGAATCGATTAAAGAATTCGTATAAAACGGAGAAAATGAAGAATTCGTGGAATTATAGTTAAAAGATATATTCATAGAATGATCGATAAAGAATTTATAAAGAATTCGTTAAAAAGTCCGCTGGGTCGAAATAGGTATTTTATCTGTGCCTGGGGAATGAACGTTTCGATCGAGTGGATTGTTTTAATTTATCGCCACGCGTGTCCCGTTTATGCAGCCACAACAGAGTGGTTTCCGGTCCTAAAATAACAGACGCGGATATACATCTTAATTGATAATGAATCGCGTTGATGCAACGATATTTCGTCACTGTTCGCTGGTTTTGCTTCGAGCAGAATTCGTTTTGGAGTTTCTGTGATGCCTTGTCGTCGTAGCCTAATGCGATCGTCGCATGATTGTTTAATGTGCATCGTGCAGGAAAAGTTATCGGTGTCTGATTTCGGTGATGCGTTAAATAAACACGTGTCTCGTGTGACGTAAATATTTGACACGACTGGATTAACATAATCGTTTAGAGTTCACTGCAACGATTTCCTCTATCTATATTACGTGTTATAAATTTAAGTATCGCGCTACGTTCTACGTATTGTATTCTATGCATCGAGCAAAAGAAGATAATAATATGGCTCCTGTTTAATTTGAATACCATTTGACTTCCTAAGTAATGCAGCCTATGCATCGAACAAAAGAAGACAATGGAATACTCGATGATACCTGCATACTTACACAGTTCGTATGCCAAATAGAAATGCGTCACGAGGGCAATCGTTATTGCACGATCTTGTTCATATTTACACTGCTAAAAATTGACTCACCGTGTGCAACGAGTTACACGCGGAGCGAAGACTACCGAGGCTTCGCGATTGCGACGTCAATAAATTTCGGCATAACTTATCAGCCACAATGATAACGCTGCTATAAGCCAACATACGAAACTGGATATTTCTTTCGTTATCAACTCTACTGGATAAAAAAGAATGTGCAACTTTCGAGACTCGTGCTCGAGTTTCTTCTAATCTCCGATGTCATGCCCTCGTAAACATATTGATCAAGTAATTTATATGTACATACATTGAAATGATCCGAATCATCGGAATCTTGCGTGCATAACGTGTCACGCTGCATCGACGCTACAGTACCGTTATAAATTCTATTGTCGAATACAAAAGTATGAGTGAGTAGATATTGGTGTCACACCGACTCAGACGCGGCTAACGGCGTTCTGTTAAATGCAGCAGCACGTAGAGAAAGTTGTGAGTTGACTAGATCGACTGATTAATCACTATCGCTCGCGAAGACCGCAGAACCGCTCGTTTAATTGGTTAGTTAGCCCACCACGTGCCATCGAGCTGCTTTTTCCCCATGATAATCGTAAGAGCTATGTGGATCGATCGAAACGAGACTAAATGCGCCTGGTCTTCTTTTATTTCTAGTGGCAACATAATCGATCGACTGTTGTGTGCTGGAAATTCTAATAGCGTGATATCACCCATAGATACTTGGTTTTCCAGCATTTCGTTCCAACGATCAGGAATTTGCGAAAGACTCTTTAGGAAAGTTGAAATTCTAAGAAAATTTAGATATATCCTCTATCGGATGTCATTAATTAGACGGATTTTTCTAATATTTCCTAATAGTTCACTATTTTCGTGAAATTAATGGATAGAATTGTTTGCTTTTGATTATCGATATTGACATCTTTGTGTGAAAAATGTCACTTATAGAAATTTTGTTGTACTCGTTAAGATTGTTTCGCTAAACGAATATCAGCGAAAGACGAGCCAAAAAGTGTAGTGGAAATAATAACACAGATCGTAATTAGTGGACATGCAGTGACCGATGAAATGGACAGTCTTCGTAAGAATCGCAATTACCCAATTACGTATCTTCTGACATATCGAACATGTAATCGAAATCGTTCCACCAATATCAATCTTCTTTGCTTCCCTCTGAACATCTCTACAAATTCATCTACATTTAGGCTATTTTTTCGCGACGAATTCTCAACATGCAACTCGCGTCAATGTCGACGTCGGGCAGCTAAAGTCCAACCGCGCGATTCGCGATAACCTTCGCTGGCCCCGAAACGGGTGGACACTTCCGAAACGGACGTTTTTTACATTTGTACGCGACGCGATATGAATTTTTGTTCGCGCGTGCAACGATCTACCCGACTGTCCCTATTCCCCTTACGGTCTCGTTTCCTCCGACGAACGCTCGATTCTCCTTTTCTAACGCTTTCTCTCTAGTCCACACGCGCGCGTCCTGATTTCACGAAAACAGCCTCTAACGCGCTCTGCCTAGTGGAACAGTTTCTTTGAAACGAAGGGAAAGGAGAAGTTTCCTTTCCAGTCTCTCCCGTAGAGTTCTAACGAAGGTCGTAGGATCTGCTCGTCTCGTTGGGAAGGTGGACGAAAGTCGACGAAAATCCGTAGTCGCTCGTTCCTCCACTTCGATGGGGAGAAACAGGGAGGAGTAACTCGATGCTTTGTCGCCTGGAGTGTGGTCTTTCTGCTCGTGAAGCTAGAGAGGGTGAGAACCTAAAAGGGAGGTCGGTAGATGGGAAGGGTTCAAGGACGACGAAGTTTGCTGTCGAGGAAAAGGGAGGTAAGAACGTAGTAGCGTGCTCCAAAGATGAGATCGTGTGGTTGAGCAATGCGTATGCTCGTCTGGTTTAGATGTGTGCGCATGTACAAATGTGTGTTCGTATGTATACGTAAGTACATGTATGTATATATGCATATATGAATGTATGTTAGTATACATACACATATATGTGTTTGAAAAACTCGTAAGGAGATTTGCTTTACTTTTAGTATTTTACGTTATAAGACACGTATAATACGGTTGAAATAATAGATAAATAATAAAAATGCTTAGAATATAAAAGCTGCGAGAAGCATATGATTTATATAATATACTAAATGATAGTACACTGACAGTGTATGTAAGAATATGTATGCGTATGTATGTCGATGCATATGTATACATATATACGTACCAGACTATGCGCACAGATGTATGTAATCGCTGGAAGGTCCAAAGGAAGACGAAAGTAGGTCTGGGTTACAGTTAGATCTAACAGTCTTCTTCACGGTCTTCTTCAACCGTATAGGCGATGCATACTGTTTCAAACGTATCGGGCACGTGGTATACGCACTGGCACGCAGCACACGTATATTCGTATTTCTATATGTATAAATGCGTGGGACGTTGCGTATCTTTCGAGCTTGCAAGTAACTTGTGGTAGAATTTCTGATCGAAGTTGGAACATTGAATATAGGGATGGATTAGACGTGGAGTTAAGATAGCAGAATTAAGATTGTTATTCGCTTCGTTTTCTGATCCATTGTTATTATACTTTATACATTTGCTTTGCTTTATAAAGTTCTTTGTTTCCTTTTCGATATAGCCTGTTTTAATAATGGGATTATTAATTGTTGTTTAGAAAATTAGTAAGTATGCAAACACTTGATACATCGAGTTTAGTTCACAAGCCACATTGATCTATCCCATAAATCGAAAAACAAAGAACGACGATAACGTAAGAGACATTATTTTTTAGATGTACTGTGAAATCTCGTATTACTTGTGTCATCTTCTCGCAATAAATGAACTCGTGGAAGTAGATACCTAATCTATTTCCAGAATAGTGAATGTTAATCGCGTACATATTTAATGAAATTGAGAAACTGACTAAAGGTGAAGTTTGGTTTCTGGGAGGCTCGAATCAATATTGTAGAATCGAAAATAAATGTAGCGCATAAACGTATGGTTTATATTAGTATTGATTCAGCGTTGGAAGTTGCATAACATATCAAGGCGAAAGATAAGACTCGAGTACATAAATCTTTCGCCGTAAGAAATGTGTCAAGCACGAAGTAGGAACACGTGTATCTGCGATATGAAAATATTCGGGCAAAAATCGAGAAGAAAAGAAAAAAAAAGACGAATTACATACAAATCGAAATTTACAAGCGTTATCAACGAAACGCGAGAAAGTATGCTTGTGAGCTGTGTGCGCGCCCGTGCGATCAATCGCTTCTGTATATGTGTGTAACGTTACAAGATTATACGGAGTGTGCAAGCGACACGTGGAACGTTAGACCAGAAACATTCATATACCGTTTTGTTAGTGTCCGAGCGGAACTATCCCGGACGCTGTCCTTAGATGCGAAAGACGGTCTCTTATGCGGCCATCGCGACCAAAATTCATTTGAATATGACCCAAATAATTGCATCTATTTGCATGTGATACGCGTGGCTTCTTAGAGTAAACGTTTAATAATTTTTCGTATTATTAGAAAACTAAGGAGGTTTCTTATATTGAGCAAAAGCTGCTTGTTTTAGCGACAGAATCTTCTCTTTTTTTTACGCGATTATTCCTGCTAAAGATATCAATATTAAGCGAAGTCGTTTTAGCGCCGTCGAATATTTTCGCTCTGTTCGTTGCTTTTTACGTGTTGTGAACCGTATAATATAAGGTCATGGCATAGTTTTATGTAAATATACCATTACTGCTCCTCTTACGTTATTGTTACACGCAACGAACAAACAAGCCTTCTTTCGTTGTTATATATCTCAAAAAATATTATATTATTAAACATATATATAACGTTACCTACCCCTAAAAAAAAAGAGAGAAGCGAATCTAAAAATCTGAAAAAATATTCCATTTCAATCGTTTCTCGAGTGTAAGAAGCAAAAAGAATTCGAGTTAAATTTTTTCCAAATCATGATTTTAACTAATTTATAACATCTATAAAGCAAATCAGTCATAATTTCATAATTATAAACCTCCTTCCACATCGTAAATCCATTAAAAACCTAAAATCCAGCAATCTTAGTCATTCTGAATATTCATAACACAATAATTTCCAACAGAGGAAATACATTAGCCGCGTATCGTTATTACGCGACACGAAATCTTTCCGCCAGATTATATTTCGGGCGTAGAGAGCGTGATTTGACCAAATCCACGACGCGACGTAGTCGCCGCGATACGAGCCGTTGTGAACGATTATCTTTCGAGATCAATCGTTGTTATTGGGTCACTGTGTTTAGTGCAACGCGATAACGCGTGGGCAGACACAGTTCCGAGCGGCAGCACGGTATCTGGGTGAAGCAAAAGGGTCGGCCATAAGCAGGAAATTAGGCCGTGTCGTTGGTTCACCGCTGTATGTTGCAACCAGAACTCGAAGTGACGCACGCGGAAACACGCACAGATGCGTAGCCACCGTGCGTGGCTGCATGTGGACACGTCGTGAGAACGCGACACATCCTCTGTCCTATGAAATCCATATGTTTTACAAATTTTTATCCGCTATGAAATATCGCTTTTTGTTACTATACTGCGTTTTAGGCCTGGAAATGTTTGTTCCAGCGTGAAGCACGAGCTATATCAGCTTTTATTATTAGTGGATTCGACTTTATCGATAAATTTGCCGTTAGAAAGAGACAAAGTAGATTTATGTAATACTGTTTACGAATTGTAGCTATTCATGCGATGGTGATAATTGTTGTACGTATGTACGATTATGACAATCGCACGAACCATTTCTCTGTTCCATAGAGTTTGCTAATGTTTGATCATGGAATTTCTTGGATGGTAGACAATTTTCGATTCTCTTGTAACGTGCTTATAATTTTTCTGAATATATTATAATTAGTTAGTCATCATCTTAAAGAAGGAAGTAATGTTCTAGGATGACTAATTCAGTAAACGGTATTTGTGTGCATAACATTACATTATCGTCAAGGTAAATTTCATTAATGTCGAACAGTTCCAGAGTTATACTTATATATTTATATAATTTATTTTAAAAGAAATATGGGAGACTGTTTGCAATATTGGTGTTAAATTAACGACAAGCTATACGAGTCTTTGGTAATTCGCATCTAATCGTCACTATTCAGGTTCTTCAGAATTCACGTTCATTGATCGCGTACGATACACGCACGCCTTCTAACCGTGCACAAAAATAAAATCAAACGCGCGTTATCTAGTCGATAAGGCTGTTCGAACGCAGGTACACTTCCGCTATTTGAATTTCGAACGGCGATTCAAAAATATAAAGAATTCTCGGTTGAACGTAACACGCTGTTGCTATTTTTATTCGCGAACATAAAGGGGTCTGTGTCCGGACTCTACGGTCCAAGCCGATTTTCTTCAGGAAAATCGTAGAGAATCGTCTAAATAAATACTTCCTATTATTCTGCGGGAAATATTCAAAATTTGCGGATATTTTTTAACCGAAAAAGAAATATATTTTGTTAATTGTATCATTAAATTGCTTTCATTAATCCTGCTATATATTACGTTATCAATCTTGTTACATCTATTGGACCATTTTCTATCTCTAATTGTGTTTTTATTGTCGAAACATTTCTCAGCTTTGAAGAAAATATAAAGCAATCGTTGCTTTAATTATAATTTGATTCCAGATACGGAGAATACATATTTACTGTAAATTTTTAGCACTTTAGTGAAGTTTATAGTATCCCACAACTATATTTGACAGTTTACTTGAGTCTTTAGTGGTACATTGTCAAAGAGTCGAAATATTCAAAATCCTTCTCTTTGTTGAAACGAAACACATAAAGTTCATGTATTTATGTATTAAGTACTTAGCTTACTTAAGTATATAACTGTATTAGTTTAAAAAATATAAAAAAATATGAGAAATATTGGTTATCCGAGCGAAAAATAGAGATATGGAACGTAGTTTAGGAACGATCGCAAATCATGTATAGTCGAGTACAAAGAAGGTTTCAGAAACTCGATGTACGACCGATATAAAGGGGACAACCGAGAAATGGGGAGTGAACGTACTTGACTCGTAAACTCGAGAACTCAGTGAAGCAAAATATACTTCTTAGAGTCAAGGTTAGCTCTGATGCAACAGGATGCCGGCCATTGACATCGTACTCCGTCCTCTCATCAATTCCTACTCGTACACGCGCTAGTAATTCGCAAACTTTTCTGCGTCTTATTTATCTTTCCACGTTATTACGCACTAATTGAAAAGTCTTTTGACTATCAATGAATTGTAATATTTTAAACTTTCACGACGACACTACCTTTGGTACCTTTCACATTTGGATGAAGCCTTGTCTTCAAGATATTTTCTATAATTTCTATGTAGTTTTCGTGAAACTAATCACGAAATATGTAATCATTTTTTTAATGTAATTCTTTCTATTTTACTCAATAAAGAATATCATTTTTTCTATCAGGTAGACATACCTACGTTAGAGGTATAACTTCACCTGACTCCGTTTAATTTTATCTTTGACTCAAAATAATCCAAAGCCATTCGACTTCTTATCAAATATCAAAAATACTCAATCTTCAACGTTTTACGTATACTTAATCATATATCTCTTATTTATTTCAAATTGTATCACATTCCTTTCATGTTTATTATATCCAAAAATCATATGTCCGATCACTTAATGAGAGTAACAGAATATCAACTCGCTTAAGCAATAAGACGACGTATCAATTTGATGAAATACAACTGTAATTCAGCTTTCAAACGCGACCAAATCGTTCGTCGGTCGTTCAAATATTTTGTCGTTGCTTTCACAACATCTCATTCCTCTCGTCTGGTTCTCCTCGTGCAGTCATAGTGATTAATTGAGTTGGCCCATCTAATAGATGAAATGCTAAAGTCCGATACCTTACTTCGAGATTGCTCGTTAATCCATTCTCTGTTCGCGCAACGCTGTTTGTCAATCCTGTTGCGTGGCTCTTCTCTTGCCGATTTGCTGCTTCTATTAGAAACGTGACGACCATAACCGCCAGCGTTCACCTATTTCGCAGTATGGAAGTTTCGAAGGTAAGAATTCCTGGAATATTATAGCCGAGCATAAAAGTACCGTAATCATACAATTGCTCGCGGAACCAGTATAACCTTTCTCTTAAAACGACGATGGACGTTAGGAGCGAAATGCAAAGTATATGATTTGCAGGATTCACGTTGGTCTCGATCTTACCTGGTTTGCGTTCAAAGGAAAAATATAAGATTGATAATTCTGTTCGTGTGCTCCAGAAAGGCGTTCTTAGAAATCTATTTTCTTTATCATTTTTATGCAGGTTAACGTACTTGAAATTATCGCCTCGAACTATGGTTAAAGATACAAGTTCTGTATCGAGTTGTTTCGAATAGAAGTTTCATAATTTTATGTAGCAACATCCTGTTCTTATATGCAACTATGGTAGTCTACATTCACTTCTTCTTTTGCTTCGTAGAAGGATTGAAATAAAATTTCATGTCGTTCAGTACTTTCTCTTTTTTCGTATAAAGAAACCTCTTTCGAGAAACTGCTACAATCATCGATTCTAAATGTAATATTATTTTTGATTAAATATAACATTTTTCTTATTTAAAAATTCAATTACTTCAATTTTTATGGGAAGGAAAATATAAAGCACCAACCGCAGAATTCAGCAAGAGAAAGAATATTTTTTTTAGAAGTGATTGTCATAGCCTACGCTTCGTGAACAATCGCAATCGTTCGAGCATCGAGACTGGAAAACTGAGTATGGAACGCGTGGAACTATAGGTGATTTCAAGGCCTTTGGCATTTGTTAGTATTACAAGGCAAACGCAGAGTTGCGAAACTTCACGTTGTTGATAGCGTTGCTGCTGTTATCAGATTACTACGATATTAAATACCATGTGGTCACAAACGTAGATCGATAACATTATGCGCCCATCTCTTTCGAAAACTTCCTAATAAAATGAAAAAAACACACACAGATAAAATATGAAATATTCGTGCACTTTCGAACGATGTTCGAGCGTGAAACCCAACTAAATGCAGGTGCCCAGGTACTGATAATTTTCTCTAGAATCGAGAATTAATCATCCGCCTACTAAGTAGGTCAATGACACAATTACACAACCCGCTCACTTAGCGAACTCGTGCGTGCATTTATGGCCTTTGTTGAAACAAACGCAACGCGTATAAATATAACCGTAAATTTGCGATATCTTCTGTCTTTTGCCACGTCGAAGAAACATGGGAATTTTTTGGTTTTATTTCTTATTTTCTCTTTTTTTGAAAACTTGTATGTATCTTTGTTTATTAATTCTTCTTCTTATACTTCACACATTTCTCTTTATATTAATATTTTTGCGCTTATTAATGCTTTTGATCATTCGTTGATTCGAATTATTTGGAATTGTTTAATTCATTTTATCGGTAATTTTATGTTGATAAAAACGTTATAGGGAGGAGGGAAAAAAAACATGACGAATCTTACAATAGTTAGATATAAGTTCTCGAATCGGTCGTTTAGATTAAACTGCAGTTTTTTCTTACGATAATGTAAATTATCTGTTCGCTTATATTCGCTGCTCGTATTATGAAAGCGTAGGATTACTAGAAATTACATACATAAAAACATTTTATCATTTCGTTACATTCGTAAAGATGCTCTATGTGTGTGAATTATACAATTTTTTTTATCGCCAAGTTAGGGGAAATAATATGAAATGACTAATCAAGATAAAGTACATTATCAGAAAAAACTTTCCTCGCTCCGAATGAATGATTTACAAATTTATGCTGACTTAGGATATCTTATATTCATTCAGTAAGTACTTATTTCAACTTAATTAAACTAATTAATTTCAACCTGTTGTCACTACTTTTGTTTTCATCCTTTATATATGGTTCCGCGGTAAACGAAACAATTTTTCGAATCCACGTGTGAAGGTCTATCGATCATAAAGCTTTTGAGAATTCGGATTTGACGATATATTTAAAATCTGTAGAATGTCATCCCTTAAATTTTACATTCGATCATACAGTGATGCGTTTTCACACATTTTTCGAAAAATGTTAATTTTATAAAAAATAACTGATTGGCTCACACCACTATGATACTCAGCTCTTCGTATAAAGCTACCGCATTGAGGATATCGATCACCGACATGGAGCAAAATCTCCATATTCTCTGCTTACCACGATTACATTGGCAATGCATATTTTAGCACGAATATCAAATAACAAAAGTTCATAAAAAATCGTTACATGTTATATATTCGCCTAATGCAAAGCATCCGCATGCAGCCACGTGGGGTTGCACGGTATACGTGGTCGCGGCTGCCGATTTTTGGGTCGCGCGACGAAGTTTCAAAGCTCACGGCCATCCCCACCACCCGTCGATTTTCGCGCGCTCAATTCTTCGTTCCCTTTCGTATATATTCGTGCCCCCTCCCCTGCATCCGCGCGTATCGTCGCGATCGTGCAGCGAGCGGCGTGAGTACTTGGCTATAATAAGCGAAGGGAACATGTGTGAACACCGCGACCTTGGTCCCACGCGGCCATTGGCCGGAACCAAAGGAAGCCGACCGTCGTGATTGGCCGGTTCGTTCGAAACCA
This sequence comes from Bombus impatiens, assembly GCF_000188095.3. NCBI lineage: Eukaryota > Metazoa > Arthropoda > Insecta > Hymenoptera > Apidae > Bombus > Bombus impatiens. Next base: position 1,130,011 of record NT_176837.1, on the reverse strand, counting down.
GATGCGACACCCGGTGCTCTGCATGTGTACGATCATACGCGTGTACCGCGGAATCTGGCGGCAAAATTCAGACACAGAGGGGAACTAGCTTGTGCGTTCTGCATTCGCGACCTTGTCAGGCCATTGACCGTCGTTTTCGCCCCTTGGCTCTGCCTTTCTTTGTCGCTGTACAACCAGCAGCCTGTCGCGTTCCCAGCGAATCAACCTCTTTATCTTTTCGCTCTCTTCCAATCGGACCACGAAATACTGCGTGTTACTCATGTTATGTATGTATGGATGTACGTTCGATGAGGTATGTTGAGTAACGTGCACGCGATCCACGTGGCTGGGATGTTATCGCTATAGGGCTACGGCGAAAGAGATTCTTTTCGTTACTTTTTGGAATAGTTTTATAGATACATTTTATAGATGTAGCGTATAGATATGTTTATAGATAATTGTAGGCTTACAAGATTAACTTACCCCTTAGGTTTGTAAAAGCAGTTATATAGACGTCAAAGTGATCTCACCGAGGTAAATTGTTTGATTTCCGAAAGATCGAATGCTGAATATTTAAGCTGGTATTAAGAAATTTGTAACCAAATTCAGTTGGTTGGTTTGGTTTCTAAATAGCGATGAATATTCATTTAAATGTGAAATGAGAGGTAATTGAGTGGAAGACATATTTTTGTTCCAACTGTATGTAGTTTTACTTCTCGATGATCTCACATTAACGCTACGTAATTCCATGTATACTCGAGTAGCGACGCCTTCCGAGATCGATTTTTCATTATTTTTAACTATATCATTTGATTTTATCATTGCGTTACTGTCGATCGATTATTACGGAAAGCAAGGAAACGAAACTTTTCTATACGTTCAGACATTAGATTCGCATCATTACATTTACACGTAATTTCTCTGTATTTATCGCACGTGTCAAAGTGACGCAGGAGTCGAACTAGGGTTAATTCGTTTGATTTATGATTTCTACGAATCACGAGGTAGGACACACTTTAAATCGCCGCATGATACCAACTAATCTCATACGTTGTATTCTCCGCTACAATTTTATTTTTAAGAAACTAACATTTTTTCAAAGTACACATAACTCGTACAGAATCCAGATTGCTATCGTCAGTAGCATTTTTCAAGCGTAACATATTCACATGTTTGTATCGTAGATTCCATCGCGGAATGAATCAGAGGTTTGAACAAAATCCGCGTTATTTTCTATGAAACAGCAACGCTGACATTTAATTTATGGCGCTTCCGGGTTCTCCGTACAGTATGTTAGACGTGCACAGAGTAATAGAATTAAGGTGTGCGATGGTAGAGGGAACGATGACCATGGTAGGAAACTGAAAACCCTAGCCCATAAAACTTCTTAGCAGCTGGCCTTGAAGTATGAATAGATTGCCCGTGAAGAGTGCATTGCTCCGTTGCGTAACTGAGCGCGTGTTATTTGCAAGTTTCTTCTCGACGTAGAGCCTGTGGACGTAGTGAATTAATATCTCGTTCTTAAGCTAATGGGATTCGTTTAACATGATCCTACCACTGATTGTTTGGTTATAGTGAACAGTGATGTTCATTGGCTTGCTTCGAAGTTTCGATCTTCGTTTCATTATATAAACAAAATTTAAGAAATTTTATTCATTCCAAATTAAACTTCTTTCTAATAAGCTGTTTGGCTATAGTTGTAACGATGTAACGACGCAGTTACGATAAATATATAATTTTGAAAGAGACAGGCGTCTTTCTGTTGAGAATCTTGATTTAAAAAGCTCGAGAGACGGAAATCTCGAGTGAAATGGTTTATCCACGTGTTGCAATGTATCTAACATTGATATCGCATAATTTGGGTACGCTATTTTCGAGATTAAAAATTTTGCAGCAAATTTCGAGCGATAATGGTGTACCGATTCGGTTTAGAAACTTACTCGTTCAACGACTGAGATCGACATACAATCACAGACTTACTGTTAAGATGCGTACTTGATTACACGTGTATTTTTTTACATGTCTCGTTCTCTAACTACTATAAAGAGTATTTTATTCTAGATATTTTATACATTTTTACATGTTTTCTACGTTCACATTTTTAAATATTTAAATTTTCCATTAGCGTATAAACACTCACATAGCATTTCGACAAAAAGTATATGTTGCATCGGCGTTTCTAAATAAGATAATAAGTATGTTTAAAAATAGATGACAAGTAACGTCCTGGACCTAAATTTTACTGAACCACGGTGTTTAATGTTTGTTATAGTAATATCTGAGTCATATACGCCAATAGTAATACATTTTTAAAAAAGATTGTATACTTTATTGAGCGCCAAAGTTATTCATTCCATGGCGTGTGAGTCAGCAGTGACCCACGATAGTTACAAAAGCTAGATGAACGAGAATATTCTTATGTATATTACTGAAGCAAGATAGGTCTAAAAGAAAGTAAAAGCGCAAACAATTCTTTCAATATGCTATTTATTTTTAATTTAACTAAAATACGAATTATCTTTCTGACAAAAATCTTTATGCAGTACAAATAGTAACCATTGATACAATATTAATTTCAGTATAGCGTTTAATTTTCTTGCACAATCCTTTCAAATCTGTTGAGAAACATCATGATTGAAGTCCTGTTTCTTCTACATAATCGTATTTTCGTTCCTTTCTTCTCTCACAGAAACTATTCTTTTGATGCAAGATCGAACTTTCCAAAATTAAAAATCTGCTAAAGGAAAAAAGAAAGACCGCGATCGCAATAAAGTTAAACAAAAATTGTAAATACGCAATATACGTAGAAAGTACGTAAGATAGAGACATAAGATAGAGAACAAAAGAATTGTAACTCTTTAAAATGCACCACTATATCTCGAGAAAGAAGATATCATACGCAAAAAGAGTATTATCGTATTATTGCGCCGTTCGTAGATCGTAGGAGTGTCTGAAAGATTCCAAGCTGAAACACATCCGCGTCTTATTTTCGCTGCGTTGATCCACACAAAGGATGCGGGAATGCCAGGCACATGTTTCCGGGTCCTGGTTACGAGCCGCTGGCATAAGCTACGAACACGCTACGCAAAACGCCCACACACGCACACGCGACTCGGTCGTTGGCCCCTGCACACCACACATCTAGGATATATATTTGGCTTGGATACCTGTAACGATACACAGCTTGCTATATTTGGCAGGTTGCAAATATTGTAATCTTTGCGTTTCTATACTTGATACAACACAGCCGATTATTCCACCATCTGCAATCGTATTTAACATTATTTAATGGTACTTTTTGATCAAAATCACTATGATATTGTTCGTCGAAGAAAAATGTTTATCGTTTTTATCGTTCACAGTGAAAATGAAAGTATATTTTGATATCGAAGCTGATGAATTTTATCAAGAGATTCCTTTCATTCGTTCTTTTTCTTTCTTTATGCTAAAGGATCGTAATATTTGTCGATCTATTATTCCAAGATTTTCTAATATTTTTATCGCAATTTCTTACCAAACTTATTTCTTACAAAATATGCGATATATTTTTATTGCAAAATACGCGAAAATGTAATAAAACTTAAATTTGAACACTTAATTGAATATGCTTGAACTTGTGGATTATAATTATTATTATTGTCAACCTAATTGAATGTTTATAACGTTCAGGTTGTGGGATGATCCAGAACACACCAAATATGGCAAATTTTTCAGTATCGCTCTACTTCAAAATCACAGCATATATTCAGTTTGACGATTCCTATGATTTTAGTTTCTATCGATGGTTACAGAGTCATAAAAAAATAGGAGTTAGTTAAATAATAATGGAATTTCGGTGTCATTTGCATACACGTGGAGTATAAGAAGCAGCTCTCGAAGGGGTTCGGAATTTGTTCTTTTTTTCAACCAATCTTCGAATGTCAAGGAGTCTCAAAGAACTTGATACGCTTTAGTTAGGTGAACCATTCCGAAAGGCAGGTGGTTTCGGCCACCTGGTCGGCCGTTCTTGCGTCTTTTTTTCCTTCTTGATTTCCTTATTCCTAGGATATCGTGTTATTGCGTCTCCTCTCATCTTCCTCGGTTCCTGCATAACCATCCTTCCACAAGGTTTTCGAGGAGTTCATCAGGTGCTTATATCACAGACGGAAACAAGTTTGTACAAGGCTAATCGAACATTGTTGATTATTCATTACGCTGTACATAATTTCATTCGTACTTCTGTTGCATAAAAATTGTGATTAAAACAAAAGCATATAGATACATATGTATAGCATTGACGACGAGTAAGGAATATCTTGAACGTTTCATATTAGTTCAACAGAATGTTCAACTAGTTTTCAACAATAAGATTTCAGAATTTTACCGAGTTTCGCTAGACTCTGTGAATTTCATATAACCGCTATACCATTTTCTGAAATAAACAAATTTCGTATCGATATTTCTATATCCAACACGTATTGTTTTTAGCCTCAAAAATTTGAATTATTCTCTAAATCGTGCAAAAAATTCGTTTCTTTACGTCTCAATTAGTTTTAATATCATCTCGATCAACTTAACCAACCTTCCAGCGTAAAAAGTGAATTCATTGAAACTTCATTGAAACGCGGATGGTTGAAAAGCGATAACGCATCGCATAACATCACGAAACATTTATGTATCAAAAAAATTCTCAATTTCGTTTCCCTTTCCTTCTCTGAATTCAAGATAGACCGTACCCTATCTGACCTAAACTAACGACAATCTGGAGGATGAAAATATATGTACCTCACGGATTTGTCGTTACAACCTATGCGGCGCCATATTCGTTGAACGCGCACCGATATCGTATTACGCGCACGTTACACTTGCGCACGTGAATTGTAAATTACGGAAGATCGTGTCCAAGGATGACCTACATAACCAACGGGCTGCAAGAAAGGGCATCGGCGTCAAGCTGGCGCTGCCTCCTCGGTTCCTTTATGCTCGCTCGCGAAGGGAAATACAGAGCGAGAGGAAAAAAAAGGGTTTGACAGTCATCACATCCTTTGCACGCCAAAATTCCCGCGGTCCTGCGGCTGTGCTATGAAAACCGTGAGAAAAAGAAAGAAAAGAATAGTACAGAATAGAAACACACGGCTAACGAAAATCGAATAGTTCTTGAAAAACACGCGTAATTCAGTAGTATGCAAAGCGATCGTCTTTTGTCGCTCACGCGGTATTATCTTACCAGATACAACGGTCATGTGGTTTAAATTATCGAAATTTAGAAATTGTATAGTGCGTTTAAAAAATTGGTGCGGTATAAATTGGAAATTTACGAAGGCATTCTATGAATGTTTAGGGTTTATTAATGGAGAATTATCTGAAACTGCCTGTAGAGTTCTATCATTTTGGTTTACTAAAGTCGGTACCATATAGTTTCTAATATAAATGAATCTTAAATTTCAATAAATCTAAAAATTTCAAAATTACGAATAATCTTCTGATCTCGTGTAACGATAGCATGAAAAGTCGCCCGATACAAAATATATATTTCATTTATTATACTTTTTTCCTAATCTAATTCTTTATGTAAAAAAGTTCAGATTAAACACTTTTATGCAAGACAGTCATTATCATCACATTGCTATTGAAACGAACGAACTTTCCAAAAGGGAGGAACCTTAAACTTCGAAGTAGGTAGCTTAAACGAATTTCCGAAGCACGCCACGTATCTCGAGTATAATATTATGAAGAAAGTTGTCTAACGAATCTGTATTGTTGCGTGTGTTTCAGGAGTAACGTTCAAGGCACACAGGTTAATCCTCGCAGCATGCAGCAAACACTTTCAAGAGCTCTTCGAAGGAATGCCTCCTTCTCCCGCGGGACTGATCGTTATTCTCGACGGGACGAGTGCCCACAATATGGCGTCCCTTCTCGAATTCATGTACCGTGGAGAGGTCCACGTGTCCCAGGAATCCCTCAGCTCTTTCCTCAAAGCAGCCGAATGCCTTCAAGTATGCGACTTATTTCATCTCTTTTGAAATAACTGCCCTAAATAGCAGTCATGTGTTTGAAGCGCGAACGCGCACCTTGCATACTTTCGGGGACCGTCTTTTTATTTTTGGCCGCGATTAATGGCCAAGAGTTCCTGTTTTCGAAGCGAGAACACGAAGCTAGACTATGTCGATTTTCGTTGGAGCAATTTAGTAGATCGTGATATCAATATATTATCGTCGATTATAGCATCGTTCGAGATATTTCTTGTAAAAATATCTTTGTTCTATAATAATATGTACAACTGTTTTCCGTTTCTATTATTTTGACATGTTAAGATTTTCTTACCGAAAGATTTGTAAGTTGGTAGAATTATCCTACAATTTTATCTTCTACTTCGATCATGATATTCTACTGTAGTTTAATTATTGCTCGTTGAAAACTTCAAAGCGATTGATAGGCTATCTAGATTTTTTGTAGCGCATAAAAGAAAACGGTCTCTTTACAAAGAAGGACGATTATACCTCGTTTCTAATTTATATTCTGCAAACTTCTAGTTTATACCTTATAATTGAGCTGTTAACAATGACAAAAATTGAGTTCAGAAAACTGGGATAAATGGCCACGTCTATGTAGAACACATGTACGATTTTACCTGTGGCTGGATCAATTGCCGACCTTGCTTAACGCTTTCGTCGAAAATCGTAAATTCTAATCTCTAACTGATTTTACAACCTTGCTATATCGCATCTGTCAACCGTAAAATCGTTAAATCGTCAATCTTGTTGAAATTACAGGTAAAGGGTCTGTCTATCGAGCACGAGAAATTGGCAGTAGCGCAGAGGCACGCTGCGGAGAACAATAGCTCATCGACGGACGCCGGGGATGGCGGAGGTGGTAGCAATGGCGGTGGTAGCAGCGGTAGCGGAGACAACGGAAGCGGGAACGTGAGCGGAAGCGTCAGTGGAAATGGTAACGCAGCTGGTGGTGCCAGCGGCGTCGGTGGAGGAGTTGGCGAAGTGAGCGATATGAGCGAAGCGGGCGAGGCAACCATGGTGAGAAACACCATGAAGAGGACCCCCACACCGGTACCTTCGCCCGCTCCTGCTTACACCGTGCCCAGCCTCTATTCCACTACCTCTCACTATTACGAAAGTCCGCCGAAAAGGCTGATGAGGTAAGCCCTTTTACCGCACCGCGAAGGACTCGCACGCATGAAATTTTCAAACAGAATTGCCATGACCTTCCTACCACGTCTAACGACTAAGATATCGAGAATCATGCCTCGCATTCCGTTGTATCTGCGATTAATCGTCGTTCCGTACGGTTTACTCTTTGATGAAATATAATAGACAGCCATTATATCGAAGAATGTATGGATGTACTTACATTAGGAAAGAATTGTTGGATTAGGTGTTAGGTAACACGCAGTATGGTTTAGGATGTTTCGATGTAGCTTTTTCCAAAGTGCCCATTTTGTTAGATTTCGTCGAGCTACTACTAATATGGTATCGTTAATTAAATTAACTCATAACTGGAATCGTTAATCTTGTTTTGGTTATGAAAGCTCCTATATTCTCATTTCCTACGTATCTTTTCATTTCTGTGTCAACGATAAACTATATCACATATCACGCGTAAGAACTGGAATTAGGTAAACTGAAATTGATTGTCAATTTCTTAATTATAGAAGCTTATAATCAAGGAATGATCCAGTTAAAATATTAGATAGCGAAAGGAAAATTATATTCTTCTAAAAATGAAGTTTGGTTGTTTTTCCAGTTGGATAAATCCTTCTTTAAAGTTTGTAAGATATGGAAAATGATTATCGAGGGATCAAAGTCTGATATAATTCGTCGCTATAGATTGCCTAGACTTTGTGAAATTGTTAAGCATACTTTCACACGATATCGAACGTTTTTTGGGGATATTTTTAGATCGCCCAGCGACGTCGATACCTTGGGAAGGGCGAGCGTGTTGCGCGATGGCACTGCCTTCCGGCCCGCATCAGCGCCACATCCGCTTCTCCTGGAGAACCACTTCTACCAGCCGTTCATCTACCCTTCAGAAACGCCCGCACATCCCCACACCGCACCTCACACACCGACAGAATTGGAACAAGAATTGGAACGAGCGAGGTCCGAGGAACGTAGCAATTGCGATCTCAAAGAAAGCGTAGCCGAAGGTTGGCCATTTTTTAAATAACTCATCTATCTATGCGTATTTCCATGCGTTTACAAAATTTTTATTTCAATTTTTGTCTACATTCCGTTTCGTTTCACAAATATAATATTACGATATTATAATAATATAATAAACAATATAACGATATTATAACGTAATATAAATTAGATCGAGAAAAGTTTTTAGGTATTGAGAATTCAAAGATTATTTTGTCATAATCGATCATATTCCTTATTTTATTGTATAATTTCTGTGTTTATAAAACTTTAACAAATTGTTTGGTCTTGTGTGCGTAGATCTTCGAATAAAGCAAGAACCAGTGGCGATGACCGATCGGGAAAGGGCAGAAAAATTGGCAGAGAGATTGTCAGGTGAGGTTTATTCCGGTGGAAGGGGGTTCGATGGTGGTCATTACGGTTCAAATTCGGACCACATTCAACACGGGGGACAAGTTGGCCACGCCATAGTTCCCCTGCCGCCCGCTCATCCGCCGACTCCTGATCTCAGTCCTGCACCCACCACTCCTGCTATGTGGAATACGAAAATTAACAAGGCTGGCACTGTTTCCACTCCGGATGGTAAGTCTGAGTTTATTCATTCCTTAGTCTTGATATAATCAGAACATTTTGTGCAAAACTCAAGCAGAAAATGAAATACAGGAGAACATCGACGAATAGATATTTTAAACAGATAAAAATAGAAATGGTCATAATAATTAACTAGAAAAAAGTACAACTGCCGATTATTAGTTAATAATCCGATGCTTGAAATTAAAGATTTTCGCGGAAAGAATATGCCAGTGTAGACTTTGAACAGCGGATCGTGTGTAACAGTTTGAGTTATTGTTTCGAGCATCGTCGACTACAGAAGTTTACCAAACTTTACGTAAACGTACCACGTGGCTTTCGATTCACAACCAGCGCGAATAACACTCTTGTGTAAACGATTACACGAACCCGTTTCGTGTAAGAATATTTCTTCCAAAAGCAAAGATCTCATTCAGCTAAACAGGAATGTACAGAGATGTAAGATATCCCGAGCCAATCGATGATACACGTAATTAAATGTACATAATTAAAAAAAGAGAATAAATAAGATTCAAATTTTACTTTAAATATTTTCAGCTCGAATATTATAAGTTTTATATCATGTGTCGTAGTATGCGTCTGTATCGTATTAGAATTTCTAACTTCACGTTGGGTGTGCTAAGGGTTAACGAAGGCGAAACCTTCTATCTGGGCCAATGCGTTGCCAGGAGGCAAGGCCTTTCAAATCTAATGTTACAAAATGCACGGTTAATCGTTGCATCATCGGTTGCACGTGGAGCTTTCTTGATGTTGCAACTCGTGCCTCTCGTCGCCCCCTTCCAATACCATACTTCGTCTGTCACGAGGCGATTTGGACGATGGTTTGAGTAATAAGACGAACAAAGTTGCTATCTCGGGGTATCCTTGAAATCGAAATTCTCAGATTTATAAATTTATTAGATTGTACTAAAGAACTTCTTCGTACGTGAAATACCTGTTCTTAAGTATTGCAAAAATAAATGAAAGATTCTTCAAACGATACCTGAAACGAAAATAAAGTAAACCGAAGGAAGTATCATTCTCATCAACATCTCGAATAATCACACTTCATTCTTTACACTCACTGACCAAAATCTCCCAGAAATTCATAACGAAAGCCGACTCCTTAATAACATCCCGAATGCCTCGAAAAGAACGAAAGAGCCTTTAGAGTTGCGAAGGCTCTGTTCGATCGAACCTTCTCGCGTGAACCCCCGGTCGCTGGCTGGAAGGCTAAAAAATTATTTTCAGAAACTCGACAGTCGAGTCGCTCTTAAATGTCACCGCGACGTCAGCGTGGTGCTGTCGCGATGTTGTATCGACGGCCCTCGGCGCAACAGCGATACCACATCATCGTCCTCGAAAATTTCGCTCCCTCGCTCCCTTCCACTCTCTTTCTCGCTTGGCCAGTGGTATTTTTTACCTCGGAGATGATCCTCCGCTGGACGGTGGGGTCTAACGCGCAAAAAGAGAGCAACGACAACATCGGCGACGACGAGAACCGTCGTTAGGCAGGATTTACGTATGCCGATGGACGCCCACCCGACTGACGGAACATATTCTACCTTAGAACGAGACCGGTTGCCTCGCCTTCACGGTGTGAACAAAGTGTACAAAGAGGATGCAGGCGACGGTGCAGCCACTGGGAACATCTTTTGCTCCGGCGAGCAAATCACCAGGCGTATG
>NT_176837.1:1107935-1118892 GCF_000188095.3 Bombus impatiens | reverse complement strand
ACCAGGCGTATGACGCCACGACACGACACGGCCAACGTAAAACGGGTAGAGTCGTTTAGTAGATCGTGTAGGGTGGCTCGCAACCCTACACGTACGTACGATCACTATGATCGACGCTGGAGGTCCAGGATCGTTCGATTTCGCGGATCACGCTTTAACCATTTTTAATCGCTGTTAGATGAGCGGACAGGCCGCGACGGTAAAGAAAGAAGCGAACCGTCAACTAATGCAACGGTTATTGACATTAACCGTGCTCGAGCAAGCCGCGCTTTCCTCTCACGAGAAAAGAAGACGAGGAGAAAGGGATCGAGCTCGTTCAGCTGTGTCTACGGAAGAGGAAAAGAGCAAGGAAGGAGCCGAGGAGCGAAAAGAGAAAGGCCTTTTTCGTCCGCTTTCTGGCCGTTTCGTAACGCGAATAGACGTTAGAGCGTCGATTAGACGTTCGGTGGAATTGTCGCGGCACCAACCAGCGGAATGAGCGGAACCGTGAGGAAACGAAACGGTTATGGGATTGTTGAGACATTCTATTAAATGTACAGTTATGCTAGCTTTAACTTCGTCGTTAGATGTTAGCTTTTTGTTAGAGGTTCTTGGTACTTTCTCTCTTTCTTTATCCTTATCTTTCATACGTACGATTCGTTGCGTTTCAAGATTGCACAAGATTTCTACGATGGAGCGTAAAATACGGTTTGAATACGGTGTTTTCTTATGAATTTATGTAGCCTTTTCTTTCTTTCTTTCTTTTTTTTTTTTTGTGGTAAGATTCGATGCTTGATCGATAATTTCAGGGGTTTCTAAAACATGCGTGACTGTAATTACGTCATTGCTTGGTTCTTTCTTCTAAGAACGTGTTGACTTTCTCTCGTCGTTCTCGGCCATTCTATTATACTCTCGTCGTCCTTCCTTCGCGCGTCCTTCTTTCCAGGCCATGGACCATCTAATTTCGATGTCATTTCGATCTCTTGCCGAGAATTGAAAGAGCCATTAGAACCATTAGTAAGTTTGGGTGTCAGCCACATTTATTTATCCACCAATCGAATATCGGTAAAAGGTTGAGCAGTTAATTCGCTTACGACGTCCTCAGTTTTGTTACATATTTACCAAATGTATCTTTTCTTCCTTAAATATTTTTTACGTATTTTGAAATTAAAAGCGTTAAAATTTCGGGAAACTATTATAAAGGCAAGAAGTGAAAAAATGATTTCTTACGAAATAGTATTACTCTTTAAATTATTGCACAATCTGCACATCTGAAAATAATCTTTCTACTCGTACCTTGACATAATCGCAAACTTTACCCAGGAGCAAATATGAAAAGATGTCTCTTCGCGCCGAGACCTCTTTCGTCATTCGAATTATCATCATATTTCTTTCGTTACAACACGAAAGTTCCGTGTTCAAAAGGACAGTGCGCGTCGCGACGCTGAATTATAGATGAACAGGACAGAAACCGTTGCCACGTCTGTTCGAATCGATGCACCGCGACCGCATCTACTTCGTCTGTCTTCTTCGCGCTGTTCCATTCTACTTATTCTACCTCCAGTTGACTGCAATTTCGTGCACGTGCCTCGTAAAACTTTCATCTAGATGTGCACGCGCTCAACCACGCCAGAAATTTCCCAGTACACGAGTACCATGCGCCTTTTTGAAACATTAATTCGTCGTTTCCGACTATTAATTCCGTATGCGGAAGCGCCGCGACGTCTGCACGACGCTTTCGTGCTTGTCCAATCATGGGAATCACTTCGCGAAACTGTCCTTTGTCGGTGTATCTAGTTTTGTGTACGGTTTCCGTTTAATAATTTAAATAATTTTCGCAATTATCGTGCAGAGGAGGTTCGACGAAATTAAATATTCTGCTTTAAAGGGGATTTCCAGAAGGAAGAATTTAGCGAACACAATCTGTCTTCACCTGGTACTATTTGAATATTTACATTTACTAATATTGCCCTTTTAGAATTTTTATTTTCATTTTCTGTTGATGAAAGAAGTTTAACGATTATTGTTTATTGATTCAGACGTGGCAAAGAAAAGGAGTCGAAGTATTATAGATAATTTGTTTTTGGTGATTTTATAAATGAAGAAAATTGATGTTATGTGGTTAAACATTTACCTATTCATTGAAATTTCACATTCTCCTCTATTAGATATCTATGACGATATTGTAAAATATAATAATCGAATGTATAACGTTGACGGTGATTTTATTTCATATAAAGATTCATGAAATCAAATCTCTAATGTGGATTTTACTCCAAAATTCTAATATTCAGATTGTGGTAAAGTATGCTTTTTCGGTAGATTACAAAATCTTGAAATTCGATAAAAAATCATATTCTCAATTTGAATATGTTCAAATTATGTGTATTATGTCATGAAAAAAATATCAAAGTTCATCATATTACGTTGCTCATTATACACACTTTCTAGAATTCAAAATGAAAATATAACTGTACCACGAGTCTAACTCGTGTTTCTCATATCCAAGTCATTATTAGGTACCATAAGTGTGACTAGAGGTAAAGAGGTTAAAGAAAATGTGAGTTTCTAAATCATATTTTATGAGTCGTTAGCGTTTATTTGGGCTTGTTGTTTCTTTAAGTTCACGGGGATTTCGTCGGTGTTTGATGTATCACGCGTAAACATGCTCGAATCGGGTTTAAGAATACCTATCGTCAGCCGATTTAGGCCACGGGTTCTTAGAAACGATTAGTCCTTCTTGGTTCTCGCAATGCGCGAGCCTCGAATCCGGGTTTAACCTCCAACCGCTGAGAATCATTGCACAATGCAGCAACACCGCGAAATCATTCCTTGACCCATGGTATCTTAAGGATTGGTTGAGCTAACGATATTCTATTGTTAGATGAAATTTTATGCAACCCTCTGTGATTTTATATTCATATCATATATTATTATTCACGATTGGTAATCGAGAAATAGCGAAGACTAGTTCATAGTATTAGTTCATTATATTGAATTAGTTAAGCACTGGTTATTTCAATAACTTTATCTATGAAGAATATCTTTAATTTCGTATTGGTGTAAATTAAATGCTCTATAAAATACTATATTATACTTATATATTACTTTCTTCAGATTAGTTTGGATTTGTATTGTTTATAATTTCTGAATTTCTTTTGTCTCTTTGAAGCATAACAAAATGTTATCATATCAAAGTGCAGTATAAGCATAGAACGTTTTCTCGGTTTAATTCGGCAAATTTTTCTCAGTATTTTAAAGACACGATTAGAGAGTAATTAGAGAATTATTTCGAATATATATAGTTATTTATCCTTAGAATCTGTTCTGAATTTATCAGAAATCTGTTCATCGCAATGGTATAAAACTTATTGTCATTATCATTCATAACGTAAAATCGAAACTATTTAGGTTACGAAAGTAGCTTCTAATGCAACTACGAACTATATAATTACACAACATCAAGCCGTTGAGCGAAGTTTCTAGCCTACTTGTTCAACGAAGAGTAAAATGGAATTGCCAACTTATTTTCGCGTAGATCACGTGATTGTTTCAAACTGAATGTCACGAATCAGAAGTAGCAAAATTAAAACACATTTGATAATCGTATCTCCATGAGGTAATCCTGTATTTTTTGCAAAGATACGAGGGAAAAATGCGTAGAAGATAGAACGTAAGAGGCTTTGAATGAATTATGGGTATAGACCGTTGGATGTTTTTTTAAGACAGGATGCGAAAGGCTGGCTCCTATGTGTGTCATGGCCAAAGCGGCCCTGGTGTGTTTTAGAAACTGTTAGAAAAGTTTGGTTGACTCTCGGTTCCCGTGCTGCAAATTATCGTTAGACGAGAGAAGATTTGTTTGACCCATGTTTCATAACTTCCTGAAACTGTTGAATCTTTTGCAGATTTGTGAAACTTTCCGCTGTAATTCGATTTTGCTGTGCCCTTAATATCACAAAGAAATTCGCTCTTTGATTACATTTGTTCGACTGTAATAGACATTTAAAATTGAAAAATTAATTCAGGAATTAATTGATATTTACGATCTATTCTGTATTTGTATTTATATCATTCTATATTTATGCGTTTCTTCTCTCTTTCTTTCTTCTAATCTTTGTCTATTTTTGAATGTATCGCCTGTCTAATTGAATTAAAATGTGAACGTTGATTTTGTCAGAAGTACGACCGAAATTCGACATGACAGATATTCCCAGAACTTGTATTGATCGGCAGAACGTGGAGGAGAATCGTAGTAACTCGAATTAGAGTGTATCCTTAGCTCGAAATAATTGAATTGGCTCGTAGTTGCACAAAATCGCTATCTATTTTTCTAGAAACGATCGAAAATAATAAAAACGCGACTATTACACGAACATTCACGCATGATAGTTAGCGTTGTATCATTATTATTCAATGGAGGATTCATCCATTGAATTACTTTTTTGTTACGAGAACGTACGAAGTATCAGTCATTTGCATTTCAATTCATTTACTCGTTGAATGCATAAAAAAAAAAAAAAAAAACTGCGCCATAATCTAGAACTGTTGCAGAAAAACATTACATTTATCTTATATTCTGATAACATCTTGTTCGATCGATATTCGAAACGTATCGAAACAAAACCAAAATAAAAAACTCAAGATTCTGCAGCACTTCCTAAACGCTCTTCAACAATTCCTTCCTCGAAACATCAAATAATTTCCTTTATCAAATCTTATTTTTCACAATCTTCAACATTTTCAAAATGACGAAAAATAAATGAGTAAACGAAAATAACATACTATATCGGATCGAAAGTAAGAACCTATATCTGGACCAATACCAAAACCGAATGAACTCGGGCCAAGTGAATCAACGATCGAGCTGCAAACAAGACACGTGTACTATCAGGATCGCACAGATTGCAGTGATTGCACGTACTAGCTATCATACTTTAAGATCAGTTTAATGGTGCTGGTTATCACCCGATTGGTCAGTGATAACACGTAATCTTTCAGTTGGCCATTTTTAAGCAACCATTGAGAGCAACCACGTTGCAAATTACCGAGCGTTTCTGTTTCTTTCTTTCTTTTTTTTTTTATTCCTTCTCCTTCCGTTTTTCTTTCTATTCGTGCGTGTAATCGTGGTGCACGTATTGTATGGACGCACGCACCGCCACTCACGCAACACGCTCGCACAATTCACCATTAGACGTTGCTGATAGGGTGGTAAGCGGGTGTCGTGCAATTCCGAAATTCGGGTCACGAAATATTTCATGATAACGCCATCAGAGGACCTGTCGCACGAACTAGTCTGATAAACGAGGTATATCTGACAAAAACGACACGCAAATTTACGCGTTCCCTTTGTCCAATTGGATGGCTGTACTACTAATGTGCATATCTCAGGGGAACGTTGAGTTATTGGTATTTAGATCGAGGCTGAGATTTTTAGACGTGCGATTGTAGATGAAACGAAGGTAAAAAGAAGTCGATGATGATTTATGCGTATGATCGTAACAGTATTGATTAGAATGTGGTTTTCTCGAGTTGATAGTATGGAGAGTGTAATTAGTGTTATATCGGTGTTATTGAAACGCTGATTAGATAGATATCATTAAATGTTAGTTGAAGGAATATTGGATAACAGAAAAGCGTTCAAGATTGAAATATCCATGTAATATATAATTGGTTAGTTCGCTACTTAGAGGACTTCTTTGTATTTATACGCATTATATATTAACCCGGAAAATCATTTTTAGTTTCACATATATCAATGAAACAAATGGAACCTATGAATTAAAGGTATTCGATCTACATGTAACTAAAGAGTACATGAATTATATATATTTCTCATTCTCAAAGTCGAGTAGCAATTATTTTTTACTGAAGCATATCTCAAATATCCTAAAATCACACTGTATGTCGATAAACACTCACCCTGACCTCTACAAACATTAATTTATATTATTGCGATATAAATACCAATACAAGTAAAATACATAATTAATTTAATACAAATATCAAATATCCGTTTACAAAATTTCGATCATTTACAAAAAAATTTTGTTACGGTCGTAATCTTGGAAATACGATCGGGACTTACATAAATCCGAGCCTCAATATTCGTCTTCACATAAGAAAACGTTTACTCCAGCAAATCCATGATTCTACAAGGAACAGCTTTAATTTTTGTCATTCGCCAGCTAAGACGACTATGATAAAACGAGGACGGTATGTCCCGACCCTTCTGCAAGCTTTATTACTATGCTTCTCGGTCTGACAAGTAGAAATAAAACAACGGACTGCCGCGCTAGCCTGGCGCTACCCTCCTACGCACAATGAGTAACCCTATCTTCGTTGGAATATCCTCAACCCTTATTCCCATCCATTCCTCCTGTACTGCTTTGCTGCCCTCCCTCAATGTCATTTCCCTTCCTGTATCTATCTCTTTTACACGTTCTTCTTCGTTCCTGACCCACGATATCTACCTACGTGCAGATGAACGCGCAGTGATATCAGTCGCACCGCCGACGAAATTTCGACAAGATTTTAATAGAGCTTAGAAACATGTTTAACGAAATTTCTTAATAATTTCAATCTGTGAGTGTTGGTGTTAATTGATTGTATCGTTGGTATAATTAATATTACTCTGGCGAGTTAGAAAATCTTCGTTCTTTTAATTTTTGAAAATTCGAATTTATTTCTGATATGATCGACAATGGTTGAATAATGCAAGGATTAAAAGTTTCCAGGAACCTGAACATCGACGCAAATGTTCAACGATAACTACAATTGAATCGTTATTTTCAGTACTGGCCCTCTATTATTTCCTTTCTTTGTATAATCCCAGCTGCTATTTTCAAAGTTCCCGCTCTTATGCAAATTTCCAACTTCCAAAGTAAGAAATTATTTCTCATCTTTCCAACCAAAATCCTAATATTTCCATAAACTACCTCCTACTCCTTAAAATATTCTAACTTCGCCTACAAATTTTACCAACGGTCCAATAAAACCTACCAATTATATTCAATCAAAAGTCGTTCATCAAACCACGCAATATAAACCTGAAAACAATAAAACACAGGTAGTTCGTGTCTGCCCCCGCCTCGATCGCATCGAGCGTTGGAAAAACCGTACGTTGCGCTTCCGCGCAACGTGCGTCAATTACATGCGTGCGGCATTGCGTGAACTTCGGCCGGTGGCCGCTAGATAGCGGCGGCTACTCGCGCGCGCCACGCTCGTATATTTTTGGGCCGCGTGGTGGGGGTAGACCTGGTGGAATTGGGCGACAGCCAGGCGTGGGTGCAAATTTACTGCAGCACTCGCGATTCCGCAATGTCGGTCGAATTCGACGTATTTCATGCGACCGGCCGCTAGGCTCGTAGACTGGGCGGGAGGGACAGGGAGAGATACACGAGCAGCTCGAAAATTATCTGTAACAGAATGCCGCGTTATCGGTTCACGTTCCGCGAGGGATCCAAGCCAACTCATTAATTACATAGTATGTAATTCGCGCCGAGTTCGATAATCAAAAACCAACGCGATTTCGTTCTCGATTCCCGGACGATATATCAACGTTGTTATTATGATTTGTGCTCGTCGCCGGGTTTATCCTGCCTCTTTTTCTCATCGTAGGCTTCTTTCTATTTTTACTTTTATCGTTTGTCGTGTTTACAGTGTCACTAAGTTGCCGTTTTCTTCTTTTTCACCTTTACAGCGGCCGATGATTAATTTTGGTGTCTGAATGGCTTCTCCTGTTGTACGCAGACGATTTCGGTTGCGGAACGAGTCAATTTTCTATTGCATATTTTTAGCAAGCTTTGGTTTAAGGACGCATTTAACTCGAATGGGTTTTATTCGTTTGTTCTGGAAGGGAATTATTCCGTAAGAAAATAGATTGAATTATGTGTAAGATCGTGCTATCGGTCTTCGAATTCATGCTCTCCAGGAAGCAGAGTGAACCTGTAATTTTGACTCGTTCCGCAAAAATTTCAGTGAGTATCTGATTCGTAAAATAACTAGGCATTACCAAGACGAACTTTTGCTAGGTCCTTGTTGGAATATAATTTGATTTGCTATCCCTGTTATTTATATTAATGGTTATTTGCATCAAGTCAGAGATTCAAGAACTATCCATGATTATATACGTTTCTTTTAAATTAACTACGTACATAACAAGATGTATAGAATTATTGCGTATACAAAAAATTTGCAAAATATATCTAATTTTTCAAATACCATCTACAACTCAACGGAAACTACACATTCAAATTATTATCAATTTGTTATTAATATTCCATAAACGTGATTCATATCTTCTAACAAGTTACCATTCAATTTGTAACAAAAATTCATTACTTAGACGAGAGTCTTGAGAAATTTTTACAAATATCAATCACTAAAAGCATATTACCCATGAACTTTCAATTGACAATAAATTTTGACAAAGAATATTCCTACGACTTTAGACAAATATGTATGTAGCTCCACTAATTAATAACTTAACCCATTAAGGATCAAACAAAAGAGTCGAGTCAGAACGTTATAAATACATCAATTTTCTTTTGAATTTTTGAATCTTTGCATTTTCCTTTCTTAACTAAGATATTGGACAAGATGAAGGATAAAATTTCGGATAATGTACTAAATCAATTAAAAAGAGAATTGCAATTAAAATGTTACGTCATCGCGATGTTCGCACTTAATAGGTTAGGTACTCGACACTTCAGCTTCACAGACATATTTGAACGAATAACTTTACCAACAAAATTCCAATACAATAAACAATTTCGCCAATAAAGTACTAGAATGCCAATATTTTCTGGATTGTGGAAAACTGTGAAACTTGTTCTAGAATTTGGGTAGCGTCCAGTTTGAATGCACTCGCGAAAGTATAGAGGGGCGCGTAGCGGGGCGCTGAAATTCGTAGAGCCGAGCCTACCGCGGCACGCACCAATCAATAAACGAATGCGTGCGTGCACGGACAGAGGCGATCGCGTGTGTGTGCAGCCGCCCGGCTTGCTCTGTGTGAGTGCACGTGCCGCCAAAAGTTCGTGAACGCGCAAGGTTTGCGTGCTCCCCGGCCGTTTGTGTGCACAACTACGCGGCAAGGGCCGAGCGTACGCGGCGCGTGCACGTATATATGCGCCGCGATGTGTGCTTCGCGGGAGAGAGGCTAGCCTTTGACGAGTTCGTGCCTCGCACCGCAACTCATATTTTTTTCTTTCTTCCTCCTCTCTTTTTCATTTTGTTTGTCCCATTTGGACGGGGAATACTTTGGATTGCAGTAAAGAAGAGGCTAATGAATTTTCGAAGTTCTGCCATAGTGCAAGGTTACCTCTAGATGTTGCTGTGGAGGGGATGTCGAACAAATTATCATTTTTTTGTGCGTAGTTTTGGTACGTTATCGATAAGTTTAGATATATTAGCGAGCGGAATTTTTGATGTTTTTCTTTTTCAATTCAATACGATCTATAGAAGGTATTTTATGACACTTTGATATTGTAAGTACGGAAATTTCAGATTTCAAATTTGTTATTTTGCAATTAGCGAAAGCACGTAAGTGTCCTTGGCTAAAATAATTTTTTGTTTGTTTATTTTTATTATAGTGATTTAATTATAATTGTATGTGTATAATATATGTATGATAGGCAGTTGCATCGTTAAGAGCTCGATAAATCCTTAAGAATTTTGTCAAAACGAAGCTTCGTTTCCTATTACGCTGCTTTATTATATAAATATTTATGATATCGAAGGCTATTTTTTTAGAAACGCTTCTATTTTTATACTTATGATAAGAGATTGAACATAGCTGCATAATTTTACTGAAATGGATTTTTAAATTTTTACGCGAAATACGTAATCACGGTGGCGAATCCTAAGGAGTTAATTTTTCTTTCCGATGGATAACATAATTTAAACATAAGTGGTTCATAAAATATTTTAGCGAAGCACAATCTTGTTTTCCACAGAAGTCACTTATCTATGTTATTACGTGATGAAATGATTGACATTGTGCTGACGCGTTTAATGAATTATCGCTTACTGAATTAGAATAATTTAGGGTTGATTTTAATCGTGAATACACGTGCAGTGTTAATTGCTTCTAATCCATGTTGCTGTAAATAGTTGAAAACTTTAATGTTATTGTTATTTTCGTAATGATAAGATCATACTTACTTCTTATTAATCAATCTGAAAGTTTTTGCTCTTAAAGTGCAGCATGATACTTTAAGACCAATCTCTTTTCACCTCTTTTCATTTACAATATAGAAATGATCGAATATTATACTTTTTGCCAATATATGTTACTCTAATTAGTTAAAATTATTTCAAATACTTTCTATACATCATACAGTATGTTTCATGTGTTTCCTCATTAAACTACAAAATGTTAAAAGAAGTTCCTATCGTTTTAAATCGATTAAAATCAGGACGAAAACACATTGTGCGAGATCCACGACAATTTTATCAAACATACTTGAAATAATAATTCTCTATTATTCTATTGATATAGCTCCTACAATTTAGCTATCGCGTTAATTCTTGTAATAATAAAGAAAGTCTTTTTGGTACTTATCCATTACACATCGGTACACACGACTCTTAAGACGTCATGATAACAATCTTTTCGTGTATATGCATTATCAAACGATACATATCTGGTTCATTGTACGATTCTTGCCTAAAATCCGCAAAGCTACTTTTCTCCGAACTAACGTTATCTTCGTATTCGTTATATAATTCTTACTACTCTTTATACTTCTATGAAATGATCTGCAGAATCATTGAAACTCTTCGACAGTGTAAAATTCGAAATGAACGCTTTACAAACTAATTATTTCTTGAGCAGACTATAATTTGTTTTTCTAATTTTCTTTGCCGGTGCAGTAGAATCATTTTCAAAAGATAGTTCGACGGAAACGCTGTGATCCCGTGTTCCATATCGAAACTCTCGATCGCCGTAAATAATTCAAGCCGTGGTAACGGCGGGCAG
>NT_176837.1:1099910-1107453 GCF_000188095.3 Bombus impatiens | reverse complement strand
GGGGGGCAGGTCGTCTTTAAGCGTCGCCCATGAAACCGAGAGTGAAGAGTCAAAACACGAGGCGGGAACGCGAGAAATCATGTCACCACGGAAGTGGTCGGGCCAGGAGGGAGAGCTCGATAGTTATATTCCGATTCAGCGAGGTCTCGAAAGTGGACCGTTGTGCGGGTTATGGTTTTCTCTTGGTCTCCGACCGGGCTACACAGGAGGGTTGGCATCCCTTGCAACGACTACGGCAGCACCGGGATCGACCAGGCTTCCTCTCTTTTCAAGGAGAAAGAGGAGGGTTGCTCGGCCGGGCTCCTTTGATTTCACCTTGCAACGCATGTTGCCTGACATTGATTTTCCTTTCCCTCTTACTCGTCATTCCACCACTTTCCTTTTCTGCTGCTCCTCGCTCAACGCAACTTCCACGGAATATTAATGTTGATCCTGTGTTAATACGTACCTCATTGAATGAAAACGAACAATTTTCGTAGAGCTTTTGGAATGAAAAAGAAAAAAAATGATAAAACTCCTGTTTAATTAAAAAGATAGCGATTAACGGTGGATAATAACGAGTTCTCTAGAAATTTGTTGTTAACGATTCAATGGTCGTAAGTTTGGAATCTGCATTTTAGATAGATATTCGTGTTTTTAAACGTGTTTTTTTAAACAGCAAGTTGAAAAAATATATCTGTTCGCTGAATTCTGGTAAACATATTCGTTAACGAATATTCGCCAATTTTTACGAATATTCATGTACCAATATTCGTTAAATATAGTCTCTGTACATTCATTGCCCGACGTTGATATTCATTATTCATATTCTCTATACAAAAAATGAAATATCCATTTACAAATGTTACGCGAGAAACGGTTGGTAATTGTTTGAAGTGGTTAAAAAACTATCTCTGCTGCATTATGCAATATTTTTTACATAGCTTTTTAGACATTCGTTTATTCGTCGATCTCGATACAATATTCGTAAGTTGGCGTAAATAATGTTCGAATAATAGAAAAAGCTATAATCGTGCACCATCGGTGACATACCCGATCGAAAATATATTAACTTCACTCTTCCTATTTTCGTTTATAATAAATTTTTCCTTATCGTGATTGGAATGACTCTGTTCCCTTTTTCGTCCCTTCGTATCCGTTCCTTTTGTACCGTTCCCTCCGTTTAGTTGCGACCGATCAGCCACAGGCTGCCGCCCAGTCGACGACGACCAATTTGGCGCCACCGAACGAAATGTGTCAAGGACTGACCGATCCTACCACGCTCCTACCATCCGTCGAACTTCTTCTCTCTCTCCGGTTCGATCACGAATTCTCGCGCAGAAGAACGTGTTTCCTCCGTTTTGAGCGTATTCCATCGAGCTATCTCTCTCTATCTCTCTCTCTCTCTTTCTCTCTCTCTCTCTCTTTCTCTCTCGATCGAGAGACTCGCCAGAGATTTGTAGATTTCCCACGAGACCAAGCGGAGACTCTTTCTATCCGTGGCCGCACGTGTGCCCGCGGAAAGCGCCTCTTTATTTTGGCTTTCGGAAGAGTTATGTCATCGACTCACAAACGCGTGTATAAGACGGAGAAAGAAAAAGCTTCGGGACCTTGTTCTTAGATCGGTTCTACCTGGGTGGCTGTTTGTTTCGACGTTTACGATGATGCAGTATAGAATGTTGAAATTGCCGTGTTTTTGCTAGTGATATCGCACTAGCAAAATTTTTTCTTTTTTTCTTTTTTAATTGCAGTTTAATGTCTCATTAACTGCAAGGTTATCGATAGACTGACGATTTGTAGGTGATTATAGGAAATTCAA
This sequence comes from Bombus impatiens, assembly GCF_000188095.3. Classification (NCBI taxonomy): domain Eukaryota; kingdom Metazoa; phylum Arthropoda; class Insecta; order Hymenoptera; family Apidae; genus Bombus; species Bombus impatiens. The sequence goes on along the minus strand of NT_176837.1, from coordinate 1,105,655 downwards.
AAACGCAAAAATTCACAGAATGCACGCGATATTCGTTAACATAATTTGTTAGTCGCAATTCAACGTTCCCTCGTTTATTCTTGCGTGTTTTTTGTTTCTTTCTTCGGCTTAATTTTGTTAATGTGTGAAGTTTATTAGCCTGGCATGTTTAGGATCTTATTTATTGCCTGAAATACTGCGCGAGGTAGCGACGAAGCAGAATTTCGAATCTGACATGAAATTAAAGAGGGCGAAAAGAATATACTTAGAAAAGTATCTATTTGTAGATAGAGGAATAAAATTATTATGGTTATTATTATTTGTCTGCTTTATATGTGCATAATGCTGTATACTCTTCATACGACTTTTTTATGTTATTTTTTCTTGTATATATATATATATATATATATCAAGGAACAATATAATTAGCGATAACCATAAAATTGGTAATAAAACTGTTATGATCCTATAAGAAACGCAATAAAATATATTAAAGAATCGTTCGTATCTTCCACTCTTTAAGAATAATTAAACTAATTAAGTATAATTACTCATCGGTTTGTTAATTAATCTAACAATGTTTAACATTGTAAAATCTATTGCAATGACATTATTATCCGCCTCGTGTTGCCATTTAATGCTGTCTCGGATAATATTTATATCGGGAATTATATCACCGAGAATAAAACGAACGATAACGAGGCAACTAATCTGAATAAAAATTGCGAACATATACAATGTATCTAAATTTGAGAATTGCGCCGGATTAATCCGTAATCTAATCTATTCATTTGCATCGTTCTACTCGACGGTTGCAAGCTATGCATCTCTTTTTAATTTCAGATTATTTATCTTCTGTTTTCAAATTTATTCGTAAGAAATAATTTTTTATTTGAAGAGTATACTCTTCTTTTAAAGATTCTACAGAAAGAATCGCAATACTTCTTTTTCAATATTTGTACGACGATCTCAACGTTATTGAGATTTAACGATTAACCCGTACGTTGCATATGTTCTATTATCTTCTTTATTATTATGTGAGTTCTACTCGTCGTTTTAAATTTGTGCGTTTCCATATTTCATTGAATATGTGTATTAAAATAAATATTATTATTTAAAATGAAGATCTGTTTGACAAAAGATATGAGGAAGAGTTTTAACCACATGTTAATAGCAGCGAAGGCATTAATTAGCTTATTCGTCAATGTTGTAGTCTTCTTATCACATCCCTGTCTTTCGATAACAACGATATGTGCAAATATTATACTTTCTATAGCCGTTCTTACATCCATCGATTATTATTATTATTATTCATTAAAAAGCGAATAATCGTAAAAAATAATATGTACCTCGATTCTGCTAATGCACCGCTAAAGAAAAACAACGTAGCAAGAAATTAACGAAATCTTCACACATATGATACGTATTTCCTTTAACTCTAATTATTTAACTTTAAAATTGGTCCATGTGCGAATGAAAACGTCCTGGCAGATGAGTCCAGGATAAAAATTCCGGCGATAAGATTGCCGATATCCAGCAATGCGGTCGATCGATCGTAAGAAGCCATCGTGAGTTGTGGTAGGGCTGTATCTTTCTTTCTGTTATTCGTTTCTTCGTCCGCTCGATCCATTCAGCTGAAAAGGGAGGAAAAGGGTCAGGCCAGCGGCGATGGGTGGGCAAGACCTTGGAGGCTGCTGCGTCTTCGTAACCGAACCTTTCCATTTTCCCCTCTCCGAGAATTCGAGCGGACTGTTGCGGGATTTCCTCACCTTCTAGACCCTTCGAGCACGCGCGGCCAATCGAAGGTCAAATCAGGAACATCGTATTTTCCGTCAACTCCGCGTCGATGCTCTCAGGGTCCCCGTGTTTTGAGAAATCGACAGAAACTCGAACTTCTATCGGTCGGTCTCGTGGCAGATGTGATCTTTCGGTGTGTTTGTATCTTACATCGAGTGACGTGGATCTGGAGCGAGATTAGGGATTAAAAGATTTCGAGATCGAGTGTGGGGCACGATAAGATGATGTTAAGTCGCGTTTCGAAACGGTGTTCCATAGTTTTTCGAACGATGGAAAGTTTAATTCGAGGTCTTACCGCGATTAAATCGAGTTTTTATTCAGATCGTTAAACATCGCTGTAATATAACATAGGTTTATGATTTTTGCTTAATACAGATCTAATGTAAATTAATTTTTAGAACGAGTTGCATTTGTTTGTTTCGTTTTAGAGGGAAAGGAAGATAGGAATTATTCAATGGAAAATTGTCTAGTTTTATGATTGTTATTTTTTAAGATACTGGTAAATTATATTTTTATCTAAGTTTATATTTGTTTCTTTCTTTTTTTTTTTACACGGTTATGCAATATCATGCATAGAAAATGTTCGAATTACCGAAAACAAGAATCACTGTTCTTGAATTTGAAGAGCTCATAATTATTTAATTTAACGAGACCGACCTCGATTACGAAAAATATGATTATTTATTAGCGTGCATCGTATCTTTACATGCGGCTCGGTATCATCGCGTTACAGTATTATTATTCTGCAAGCACGTGTCAGGGTCACCTTCTGCGAAGTTTCCTACACGCACGTGTAGTCGAGCTTCACGCTCAAAATAATTTTTCCCGAAAATTACAGCATCGAGGAGAAAGGACGTTTTCTGCATTCTTTGCATGTCTTTTCGTTCCACGTGCAATCGCTCTGTTATAGCCTTCGAATCTATTTCAACCTAACCATATTTTCATTTCGTTGAAAAATGATCTGTCGTGATATTTTGATTCTTTCTTAAAGACTTTCGATGTTTATCAAAAGTGTTTCCACTCTATCGTCGTGTCTCCTATTTTTGCAACCAATTCTTCATTGCCCTCTTGGTATAATTTATGTCGAGTAGTTTCATTAATTATTATTAATTATTAATAATTATTACAATACTAATTATTAACAATTTTCCAATTATGAATTATCCTAATACGTAAGATACTTCGCCTCTTAAGTAGAAATGGAATAAAGCCCAACGAATAGAATCAATTTTTTTATAATATTCTCACGTTTCAGCTATATAAAATTAAGTACGACAGCATATTGAAATTCGAATTCTCAAATCATTTTTAAGTAGATAGAAACTGATAATTGTAATCTAATCTCCTTGCGTTTTTGCCAGTTTCCTTATATTTTTGTTGCAACATTGAAATATTATTAAGAAACAAGAATGCAAAGAGTCGAAATGGAAGAAAAGAAAACTTTTGGAAAATTGTAAATGGTGCTAATAAAGATAATCATGCTGGAATCGAATGCATCGAAAACGCGTTGCCGTTGATCGAGATGGTACGAAGTAACGTTATGTAATATAAATATACTGCGCGTCGAGCGCATGCCAGTTCTTTTTTCGTTTGCAGCTACTCACGACTTTCTTGATGGCTGATTATCGCCACGCACTGGCGAGCGAATTATTTGTCTTCCAGACTGGCCAGAAATAACGCCTCTTGTTTTATACTACTTCGCGTCTTACGCATTATCTGTAACTACTGCAATCGCTGCACGTGAATCGTTGCGTGGGAAAACTGTTGCGCTCTGTCTATGATCGTCTTAGTGTAACAAATCAGAACATTAACAAGTCAAATATAAAATGAAATGTTCGAAATGGTATTCAAGTTATGAAATACTAAATTCGATAAGAATTTAAATTGATAACTCCTAGTGTCACACTGTAGAGATGCAAAAATACCGATTGTGTATCACGAGAAAAATGGATTACACGTTATGAGAAAATAGAGCTCAATTTCCTTTTACGTTTCATTTCTGTTCGATATTATTCATCACCTTAAACAGCATATATTTTCGATTAAAAATCTGAATGTACGCGCCAAAGCTATTTTCTACGATCTTTACGATCTAGTGAAACAGTTAACACAAATAGCACAAGCTCTTATGTTTTCAACAATCCAGAACGAACAAAGAATAATATTGACTACTCAGAGAAACTCATTAACACAGAACAGTCTAACCACTAACATCGATGTAAAAACTTCCACCGATATCACAATCCCCACGACTGAATCAACAGAATCCAATCGATAGATATTCAACTGAACGACTGGACGATGATTTGAAAAAACTTTTCGATCGCCTCACTTTCACCTAACGATTTTACATAATAGAAAATGCAACCGTTTTACACAACCCATTACAATCTTGGCACGTAACAGAGTCGAAGGGAGGCGAACGAAACGAGACGAAACGACGTCTCGATCGAAAACTTTTTAAGTAACTCTTGGTCGAGCGTGAAATCCTTCGGGAAGGAGATACGAGAAAAAGACGAAGGAGACGTTAAAACGCGGTTTCGAAATGCGCAGCTGTGGCACGAGAGATCTGTCAACTGCAAGCAATAGTACTTATTCTATCTGGATTCTCTGCAATTTGATCGGTCGGCTAAGCACGAAAACACGCCAGGAGGTCCTGTTTGCCGGCAGGTTAAACGCTGTAGGTTCCATCTCGATCAATTTTCGAGGGTGGAGGAACCGAACCAGAGGATGTCCTGTAATAATCGTCGATACACGCGAAATCCGCAAATTTCCAGGCAAGGCAGATGGCGTAGCCTTTCGCGGAAGCGATCGTTCTCGCTTCTTAAACACCGGCATCGCCGTTTTTCGTTTCTGCGTGTCTCAGGGGCGTATTTACCCCGCGGGCTCTTCCTCTATACATATACCTGCCTCTCATTTCATCTTTCTCTTTTTCTCCTCTTTTCTTTTGTCTTCCGTTTCCACGTCGTCTTCTTCCCTTTTAATTTTTGCTCGTCTCTATCGCTCCCTTCAGTCATCTTCTGCCAACTACATTTAGGTACTTTCGTCTTGTTTTCTATCCATTTTAGATTTTTATCTTTTATGTTCTCTGGTTGTGGAATTTTCATGTTGCAATTTTAATGGTTTGGTTTCAGATTAAAAGGCTTAACATTTTGAGAAGAAAGATTATGATAAGATATTTGAAAATATATCGTTGTTGCTGATATATGAAGCTACACGCGTAACATTTACTGCCACGATTAATGTCATAATTTCTTTCTAAAGAAATTATTACGAGGACAAGATCCACTAAATTAAATTTTCTGATGTTTCTTTCATAGCTTCCTCAAATTTAAGTTTTATTTCCCTTTTTGTAGCTGTACATTCCAGCTCGATTTGAAAATGGTCCTTTTTTTAACATATGCTACAGATTAATATTTTGTATCAAAATACATAAATCAATGGATATATATTACCAAAGATGCATTATAAATGACAAAAAATAGAACTATAATTAAACGTAAACTAGTCACGACAAAATATCGGATGTGAGTCAGAAAACTCAGAAATGCTTAACAAATCTTTTAATAGACAAACACGATTGTATCTGAAATAGCCCAAAAGACGGATTAAATTCTTCTTCTTCGTTCTTTCTGCAGCTATCTTTCAGGATCTTCTTTGCTACTCTTACGTTCTCTTCTCTGTCAGTCAAAGGACCGTTCACCCTTCTTTTTTAACACCATTGGCTTCTGTCCTCGGTCCGCACGCATTTTTCTAATCCCCACTCGTAGTCAATTCCACGCGGAGAACGTTTGGTTCGCCTTTGTCTTCGGGCAGCGATCCTTCGTGAATTTCATAGTCAGCTGCACGAAGATCGAGGCCCGCGGCCCCGTTTACTTTTTCTAGGATGGCCCGTCACTATTTTTAACCTGCTATCCGCCGAAAAGAAGAACGAGCCACGCTACTAGACGCGTGCACGCGCCGCCACTC
>NT_176837.1:1092475-1099284 GCF_000188095.3 Bombus impatiens | reverse complement strand
CCGCGCCGCCACTCGCGATGAACGCGTGCGTGCACTTCGACCGGGGACATTTTTTACGGTTCGCGATGCTTCTGGGAATGGAAAGTTTTTGCGAAATTCCCGTATTTCTTTATTTCGAAATTTCGATGTCAAAAAAGGTAAGATTGAGAAAAATTGAAATTGTTCGTGCAAGCATTATTTTACGTCACTAGGAATATTTCCTGTCTCGTTGGCATTTTGCTTTTCGTGGGGTTAGGTGGGGGGTTTACGTATGACATTTTCTTACTGTACAATTTATAGAATGCATATATGAATGACTTTTAGATTTTGTAAAACCGAAAGATTTGGGCGTATTATGAGAAGCTCTGTTTCATGAATTATTCATAGATTTATATATTATTTATACATAAGAAACATTTGCTTTACGAATTGTTTGCTACAATGTGGACAAATATTTTGTAATCTGTAAAGAGTGTAAATGCGTACGAAATTTTACATTATATTGCACTTCGACAAGGAAACTTTCTTTTATTGGTCGATATAAGTAAGAAGTTGAAGTATAAGTAAACGCATTTTATTATGATTTTTCTCATGAAATCTTAAAAACACGAGGTTTCGATACAAACCGGGTTTAATCTAATCTACTTTGCGTTATTAGACATACATTGAGTCATTATTATTTAATAAGACGATAATATAAGCGAAAAATAGCAGTTCAAGGGTAGGTAAGTAGACAATGCTACATTATACGAGGACTGTTGCGACTGTGATGAATGCAATGAATTCCATGAATGCTAATTAAAGATTGCTCGTTAAGAAGATACTCGTTAAAGATCTCCTTGCAATATTTATATAAAGAAATTTTCTATATTAAGGAAGTGCAATATTCTTCTCAAAAAATATGTCTTCTAAGAAAAATACTTGCTTCCAAAAATCTCAGCCACCGTTCTACATGCGCATCTACCAAATTAGATGGTCAGAATAAACCGGAAATTATTCAGATTCCATAAAAGTAGGCCTCGAGGAACGTTTAAAACCATAGTTCTTCCACTTAGATCGGCTACTATTCATTCTACAAAATTCTGTTCTGGGAATACTCTGAATAATTGTAAATATATGGTTGTTACTAACGATAATTCATTTCTTCACATGATTCCGTCGGAAGAGACATAATCGATAGGCTTTTATGAACACAAAATTCTCAAGGAAACGGAATAGCACGGAAATAAAAGCACGGAATATTCGTGTTCACGGTAGTTTCTAGTATTTAACGACTGGTTTCACATAGCCTAGGGAAAATGGTAAGGTCTGTAGATGTTGCCCTCAATTCGATCGTGACGAATGGGAATCTTCACGCGTTCCTCGGCATCTTTGCCGATGGAAGTTAAATTTTATTTGCCGTAATCTCCGTAAAACAAATAAAACGATTGAAACTGAAAAAGCGATAAATTTAAAAATAAAATTTATCCTTACGAAAAATATAACAAAAATGATAGACCCATTCAAATAATTGCCACGGGGTTAAATAAAACATAGACATACGAGCTCGTCATGAGTTTAAAAAACCGCCCAAATATCTTTCCTCAGATCAATTCATTAATACTGCAAACGATAATACAAGAAAATGAAAGAATTGCTGAAAGAAATACAGAAATAGGTTAGATAAATTTCCTTGTCCGAGTCAACTTACGCTACAATCAACCAATAACGAATAACAAAACTACTAAATTAATTTAACAAAATTAAGTAGAAGTAAAAGCTACCAAATAACAATACCTATTTCCCTTGTATTAGTCAAGAAGCTGATGTTTTCACTATATGATAAAAGAATTGTTTAAAAAAATACGTTTTTTCAAATGAACGCACTAATAACACTATGAATATCCGTGATTGCAGGGAAGAAACTAAAGTGTCCATACTGTGAGAAGCTGTACGGCTACGAGACGAATCTGCGAGCCCACATACGGCAGCGTCACCAGGGTATCAGGGTGCCGTGTCCGTTCTGCTCGCGGACGTTCACGCGGAACAATACCGTCAGACGGCACATCGCACGGGAGCACAAGGCCGAACTGAATCTGAAGGCCTTTCAACAAACAAACCACTCAATGTCAGACACGGTGCCGCAGTAACGGCGTCCTCGTTGTCATCGTCGTCATCGTCGTCGTCGTCTTCGTCGTTGTCATCGTGGTTGTCGCTGTCATCGTCGCGATGACATCGAAGACAGCCCTGTGGCTACTCGAGTTACCTGCGAGTGGCACGAAACGGAAATACCACGAATGCTGGAACGAGGAAGAAGCAACGAGGGTGAAGGTCTGTCCACCTTTTCCCTCGACCAACGTCGGTCAACGCCATCCCCATCCCATGTAGCATCCGAGTGGCGCTCGGGACTAAACATTTCCTCCGCGAAATCGCCACGCTGCGATTGACAGCGTTGCGCCGGAAGTCAACCGACGCTTTGACAGCGAGGTCGACAAAGGAACTGTCCCGCTGTGTCTCGTCTCGGCGATTCTAATAGTTGTCAATTACACCAGTCGTGTTTTCGGCTGAGCGATTCACCGGCCGAAAGCGTCTCGAGAGCGTCACTACGAAAGAGCAACCGCCGGAACACAGAGAATCGAGCTGAAGAATTAGATAAATTTACCGCTTATACAGATGGTTCGACTTATTCGATCGCATCAAACGATCACTGACACATACTCGAAGACTCAATGGATGCTGGACTTTCAAAAGATTCTTCGTGTTTTGGATTACCGCTACTTTGAAGATTCACGTTGCTCTAACGATTGCACGCTCTTGGCACGCTTGGTACGCTTGGTACGCTTTTGCGGATACGAATTGCGTTTCCTGGGATAAATTGTGGAGGATGGACGTGGCGTGAACTTGGATGCGACAAAGGTTGTTGACCAGATGTAGTAGAAAAAATTGTCGCACTAATCGGATCATAAAGGAGGTTAGCATTGGAAGAGAGGGAAGATGAAAGAAGGCAAAGGAAGATACAGGAAGATAGAAGAAGGTAGAAGAGTGAAGCTTGGAAAAACGTCGACGTCCGATTGCTCGCGTAGCTCGCACAAAGGTACGAGTGGGATGATTAGGGGTGGGATTGAGGGAGATGAAAGCTCGTCGCGCCTCGGATACGCTCGCGAAATAACGCTGGATAATCACAAAACTAGTCAATAAAAGTGCAACGTCGAGTAAGAGTTATTAACTATAAAAGAGAAAGCTGAAGAAAAACAGTTTTTAAAAGAGCGCGATAAAAGATAGGGAAGTTAGAGACAAGCGTAACGCCGAAAGATCGAAACCGAAGAAAAGACGCGAATAGTTGAAAGTATGTTGAAACGCAGATTCACAATGTCAAGAGAGATTAAGCGAGTAGATTACGAGGAAAGTGAAGAAAAAAAAAGACGCATATCTCAGGTGAATCGTACTACCGTAAGCCAGTAGTTCTCGATTTATTTTATTATCTTTCTCGCCCTTCTGCTTTGTGGTTTACATATACATATACATGTATTTATACAATTCTTCACCATATTTTTTCGACGACTCCTCGCGTGAACGATCAGGATCGTTTTAAGGAGTCGTACGAATACCGATTAATATATATAGTATAAATATAAATATACCGAACATATAAATGAAAACGGTGCAAGCGCTGTTACGAGAAATAGGTTTAAATGAATGAAGCGTCTACTTACTGCCGCTACTTTATTTTATTCGATAGTTACGATCATGTTACCGATGGATTATTAAGAATTATCGAACTGATTACCAAATCACAATGCATTGAAACGCTGTTATATATTGATACTTTTACCGATTCTACCGCGGAGAAATAACACTGGTACTATTATTGCTGTTGATGTCGAGAGCCTAGGGTCAAGACACGGGTGATATCCGAACATAATTCAACACTTTACAACTTAAACACTTACGCGTTAGTGCCAAACAAACTGAGAACACAAAGAAAGGAAACATAGAAATTAAATCGCATTTTCTCGATCGTACATTTTTCTACTCAGGATAGGTAATCGAATTTCTATTATTTTTTTACGCATCTCCACACACGAGACGGTAACATAGAGACGACGGACGACATACACTTCATCCGTGAAAAAAGCACACATATCCGGAAAAGAGAGATAGAGTGATGCAGATTTTTCTTGTAAAACCGACACTGACGCATACCATCTTCTCCACTTTTACGTTTTTCTTCTCTTCTTTTTATATAGATATACCGTCGTTTTATAAAGAATTTATGAGATTATTAACTACAATGATAAAGAATGGACAGGTTGTCGAGTTACCATATTATTAAATATATCATGTAGGCCACGTGTGTAGATTCTTCTTGGTGAATGCGTGCAAAGCGGAGGTTCGTATCGCGCGAGAAAATAAGCAATAATCGTTAAGATACATAGAGAAGAACTGATCTTTCCTTTTTGTAAGAGCGTTGTTTTTTTATATCTCTCTAAACGCACTGTATATATATAACCAAGGGACGCCTGTTCTTAATCGTTATTATACACGAACAGGAGTTTCCTGGTGAAAAATCAGGGCGTTCCACGTGCTACGTATTATAATACGAGATGCAAGATTTTTTAGCGAGTACGTTTATATTTACCTGATCGATGAAGAATCACGAAGCAATCGCATTCGCTTAGAAAGATCTCAAACGTGACGCGTTGTACGTCACGAAGAACAATCACTACCACTTTGTTACCTGTTTACAATGTTTAAATAGCGGACTTTTGTCCGAAGCAATAGTCGAGGATAATATATAATAGGTGATATAATTATGAAACCAATAGACCAGGACGAACAAGAAAGCATAGGGAATAATTGCTTAGATACCGGTTGTATAGAATGTGATCAATGCAATAGTTTATTATTAACGATTTAACCTATAAATAGATATATAGATACTCCTAGTCAGGATAGCACCACAATATTACTTGTTGCAGTATTTCACACGTTTATATTACAGACTTCTATCTTCTCTCTTTTTATTCTTTCTCCACTATTACAAACTCCCAGCCGTTTTTTTTCTCCTTTTTTATTATTATTATTATTATTCGTTTATCATCGTTTTCTTCATATCCGTCAGTATCTTGTCTTTTCTCTCGCTCATCTCTTTTCCTCCTATTTTTATTTGTTTGTTACGTTACAGAGGAAAATCAGAGTTTAACGAGAGTTATCTCACAACGATACGCCTATCTTCTTAAGATATCAAAGACAATAGTTAATAGGGGATTATTTAGTATTTAAATGGTCGTAAAAGATTTAGAATATATTAGTAAAAGGAAACTATTTGTTTCGTTTCCGTTTTCGTTGTCTCGTTCTTTCCCGTATTTTCTTGTTCGCGTTGCATGTGTTCTTTTTACGTTTCTACATTCTCCGCATAATTCTCTCTTTTTTTTTTTTTGTTACGTTTTTCTTATTTTCTTAAATACGATATCAAATCGCGAACCGGATCGTTCGCGTATTCTGCCAAATGACGATACGTATGACAGTACTACCTCATCGTTTTTTATAAGAATGCATACAAAACACAGGGAACACTGAGAGACCACTGATAGAATAACATCTGTACATTCCGTACAGCCGCCACTACTCGTCCGGTTAATGTCGGGATTATTCTCCTGCTGTTATACCCTGAGATACAGGGTACGAGCGTGAATCTTGAAGCTCTTCATCGAAATTCCATGCAATATTAATATTTATTTTCCAAACTTGCTGTCATTCAACACATACGAGGAATATAATGAGTTATATTTTCTGTTTTTCAACGAAACAATTTTCTGATAACTAATCTCAATATTATCGAAATTGTTGTATATTTGCTTTTACGAATTCAATATGTATCATTATATCATGATATTTGAAAAAACAGCGTTCAGTGCTGCAACATTAGTTGTACATTTGATTTCATACAAAAGGATTTATTACTTACCTTAGAAAGATTATATTCATTTACAATTATATCATCAGAGAAAACACTTTGCGAAACAGAAACTTGAAAAGACGAACTTATCACATTTTCTTCGCGCGATCGTCGCGTTGTAATCGTTCGTAGAATTTGTGGAAGATCGTTTTCGTTCTACCATTTACAGATCGTACAAACGACGTCTCCTTCGAACTTTCGAACAATTTCATTTTATAGACATTAGTTTAACGCAAGTGCCGTATTAGCAAAGGAATTTCTGATAGACGAAAAGCTTCAAGGATCGCAAGCACACGTGATATATAAGCTCTACATACGATTATATAGTAGATCCGTTTTTTTACGAAGTTGCATTATCGCATACGTACACAACTGTATATGTAATAACTTACCATTATCTAATAACTTTCCACTATATAAGCACAGTGAGACACGTGAATGTGAGTACGCGCGTGTGTGTGCGTGCGTGAGCGCGAGAGACTGCGTGACAATTTACAAATAAAGAAACGCGGCGATTTCATCGTTTGGCAAGCGAAGTCTGGTTCCTCGGACCGATCACGATTTTTCAGTCAGAGAAATACGAAAAAGAAAAAGAAAGAAGAACGGAATCAGGTGAGAAACAAAGGAAACAAACGAAAGTATTGTTTCATCATGAACAAAACGAAAAATATGTGAACTGAAAAAAGATATCGCGAGTGTGCAGTGCACAGGTTTAATTGGCGAGAGCGAAGAGGTTTTCAACAAATGGGTCTAAAATGGAGAAAATCCAAGTGAAAATATCAAATCAGCGAAAAGTGTTTCGAGTGCACGCGTGCTTGTTTCGTCGACGAATTTCGCGGATCATGTTTTCCGATCATCTCGAAGGGGTTGATAACAAAAAAAAAAAAAAAAA
>NT_176837.1:1066809-1092102 GCF_000188095.3 Bombus impatiens | reverse complement strand
TGAAAATTCTCAACGCGAGAATTGATTGTAATTTCAAAAAAAAAAAAAAAAAAAAAAAAAAAAAAAAAAAAAAAAAAATGGACGAAGAACATTCTAAGAAAGAAGCTCGAAAGCTGACGAATGAAAGGAACAAAAATGGGGATTGAAAAGGAAAAACCATACGAGACGTTTTTAGGAGGGCAAATTATTTAGATCCGGACGCGAGGGTGATAACCGATGTTCTTTTAGGGCTGACTAAAGGGTGAATTTCTCGAGGATGGGGCTATAAAAACATTTTAGACGACGTGAAAATTAGTCATAGAGGGTGGACGAGAGGGCCTGAAAACAAAAAGCAAAAAAACGAAGACGCTGCGGGAAGGGGTATTATTCAAAAGTGTTATGTGTCGTTTACGTATGTGATAGGAACATACACACACGCGCACACACATCTACACTGCACGTACATACACGTTTATGTACGAAACAGAAAAACACACAGAACGTACACGGGATACGTCGCAAAACGATCGATTTGCATATATGATCACGAGTGTAAATAATTTTGCTACGCATACGTACTTTGGTTAAATTTTATTTCCTTTGTCTCTTCTTTTGTTTTCTTTTAAATTAAGCCGAAAAAATGTATACACGTTTTCTTTTCTTTTCCTCGTCTTCTTTTTCTTTTTTTTTCATTTTTTTTTTTTTAACTTTTCTCGGCTACTCTGCCAAGCAGAAACGAACGAAACGAAAGATCGGGAGTAATGTTAAGATCGTACAAACTTTAGTATTAAGTTTACACTTTTCTTAAGCGTTTCCTTTCATTTTTATTTCATCTAATATCGTTCCCTATTATTTTTCTTTGTTTTCGTTCTCTTTTAGGTAATTTTGGGGTGACGTTCATAACGAAAATTCGGGCGCTTAGGATAATGCGTTTACGTTCACAGTTGCGAATGTTTAAGAGGTTTGGGGCTAAAAAGCCATGTTCTTTTTAGTTGCTTCGTCGTTAGCTGTTACGAATTTGCTTACGTAAAAACACGCGTGTACAATGTATATACAGGTGTATATATACGAAGTTGATGAATCGAGTAACGAGTGACGAGCAATCGATCGTGTTTGGGCAGGGGATGGAAACGAAAGTGAAAGATCGCTGGATCTGAAACCAGACTAAACTTACACTCGCGTTTTGCTATTCGTCGAATTATGAATCGCGTACAATTCTTTTTCATATCCACAATTCTCCTGTGTTCGAATTGCTTTTTCTTTTCCGTTTCGTACTCGATCTCTTTGCAAATGTCCTTTGTAATAATTTCTTTCATAAGTAAAAAGCTTTTCAATCTCAAGGAAAAAGAAACGAGATTCAAAAGTCGCATATTTTCAAATTTATTTTTACACGTGTTTTTTTCCTTTCTAATATTATTTTCGATAACGAAGTTTCTCGATCGTTTCGAAGATCACGAAATTATATTGGAAATGTTACTTGAAATCAACTCACGATTCGCAAGAGTAGTTTTCAACGTCCCGTTTTTCCGCGTAAAGTTCCGCGCTGCCTGACCGTATCCCGGTGTGATTGGAAACACATACACACGCACACACGAACACGTGTATACAAGCACAAACACACATAGGCACACGCATATAGGAGGGGCGCGGTATCGTGCGTACGCTTAGCGTGCATATATCCACGTTGCGAAGCCACGCGCCAGCGTACGCACACGTATGTACCATTATTGTATCACGGCGTAGGATAAAATGTTGCATGTTGTTTCTATAATATGTGTTTTACGGATTGAAAATCCTTTAATAGATGTCGTGTGTGACACAGCTTGGCGAGGCGAGCTTTACACCGCGGGTCGACCGAATCGTTTCGAATTTCCCGCGTGAATCACGGGCGTTGCGGAGAAGGAAGAAAGAGAAATTAAAAAAACAAGGATAGTGACTTAAAAAGGGGTAGAAAGGCGTTAGACAGCAGAGAGTTCGATGAAAGACTCTTGACTTTCAAGGAAGGACAGAAAATTAGGATGATAGTCGGTAGGGGTCGCTAAAAAATCGGTACGAAATCGGCGAAAAGTAAATGAACTAGGAATAAACCGCGTTTAAAGGACGCTCGACACCCGCGACCGAGACTCGCGGTGTAAACGGGCTTTCCACGATTTAAAAAACGTAAAATGAAAAAAATATATGAATAAGAAAAGAGATGGTAATCCTTCGTCACTGATGTTTGGCAACTGAGATCGTGTGGGTGGGTAGGTACAGTTGCCGGGGGTAGAATAAGAACATTGGCAGAAGCGAACGAAAAACAAGGGTTGGGGGAATGAAAGGGTGACGACGGAGAGGCTGTCGCCGTGGAAAATAATTAAGGATCGGCGGAGATTGTTGCATGCTCGCGGTGAAAAACGAAGGAGGATAAGGGTCGATGTTGTCGCTGCACCTGGACTGCGCGTGCACTGTCTACTTATACTATACCGTTTGATCGTTGTATAGTATAGAAAAGAAAAAAGGAAAAAAAATACAGTAATAGTACTATACCATAGTTGATAATGATTGCATAGTACATGTATCACGCACGCATAAGCATATTTAAACGTGACGAAAAAGTATAAAAAAAAAAAAGCATAACATTAATAAGAACGTAAGGAACGTACATTACGTAACGAACCTACATCTTCTTTTTCTTTTGGCGGCAAGATCGAATTAATCGATTGACGATTATTACGATTACGATTATAATATTGTAAAACTGTAGGGCTTATATTGTCGCGCAGCGGGGCTTCGATTTCGGTGGCGTGCGATCCTCGAACGGGGATAAACGTTTGAGCGGTCGCGACTTATAGTACAAAGTAAACTATAATGCGTTAAGGGGTATAAATGAAGTAATCGATGGAAAAACGCGATGATGAAACAGATGACGATCGCAGATTTTTGTAAACTTACTATACACGATGTATTAAAAGAAACGATCACAATTACGATACTGATCGACGATGACGACGACGATAAAGATGATGATGATGATGATGATGATGATGATGATGATGATGATGATAATGATGATGATGATGGGTTTTATATAATATAGTTGAATTTGGACGGCTAGAGAGATGGGCATCGGTAGAACGATCAAGGGTTCGATGAACGCGATTTAATTAAGCCGATAACACTGCATTTCTCGATCTCGCCGTTTATTATGCTGAATGTTGTATACAGATTGGATGAGGAGGCGTATAATCCTGTTCGATGGATCGTGGTTGATCGTTGATCGATAAAAGTCGTCGATATACAGTTTTTAACATTTCATCTTTCTTCGAGATCTGGTGAAACTGAGCGAAGCAACGTCATTGCGATTTTCAAGCAATGCTATACGATTCGTCAGGTTTTTATTTCTGAATGATGCAATAGACCGACTGTCTCTGCCCTGCTATTATAAGAATATAAAACTACCGTATTTTTTCTTTTTCTTTTTTTGCATCGCTATTACATTAAAAAATCGCAACGACGTCACCTGGCTCGTTTGCATTAAATCTAATAATAATGAAACATCATGTTACACGATAGCTATGTTACAAGAAGAATCGACGAAGTTTAATCTATGCAACGAGACGCATTATCCACTCGACGAGATATCGATATTTCTGTGATACGCAGGAAAGGAAGGAGGACTTACTTTAAGCAGCGAACGTGCCGGAAGTTTAAATACCCATTACATATCAGTTTCAGGGAGATCGATCGCCCATTACTTTAACTATACTTGTCCCGTTTCATGTGATCCTCGTGAATCCTCTTTCCTTTATCTGGAATTGCAGAAGAACTGATTGTTCACCGACTGTTCCATGTGATCGTACTTTATACCAAATAGCTCGCAATAGTTGATATTATAGTTACAGAGTTGTTGAGATTGTTTTACTACAGACTGCTGTGTTTGCAGCCGACTTTATATGTTTCTTAATCGTTCAGATATGATATAAGAACGACATAAACGCAGAGAATAGATAAGAACGATATAAATGCAAATATTTACAAATGATACGTAGGAAATAGGTCCGAATGCTTGTTATGTACGAGTGTTAATAGCAGAAAGGATGAAAAGACTGGTGAAACTCGTCACTGCCACTAAGTAATCGAATCCTTCCGTGATCGGTTCGCCGATGCAAGTTCTGCCGTTCATCACAGTAACGGAACACAATACTTCGTCATACACACTAGTACAAATGCTACCTCACACAAGCTATACAGGGTGCAGAAGAAAGCAAAAGAGAGAAAAAAAAAAGAAATGAATAGAAGCTTAAAATAAATCTCTGTACATAAAAGATGACACAATTTAAAAGGAAAAAGAAAACGGTATTTTGCGATAGAATCAAACGTCCCAGAGGTGTCGATGATCGGCATACGGTCCGACGTATTCTAAAGAAAACGACGATGGCAAGAAAAGAAAAGAAACAAATTGTAGAAAAAAAAAAAAAAAAAAAAAGAAATAAGAAAGATGGGAAAACACAGACGATAGTTAAACAGAGATCAGAATAAAAAAAAATTCGAAACGGGTTCGGTGTCGTTGATCGAGACGACGCAACTCGTACTCCACGGTGTCCTTTTCTCAGGAATAATGAAAACCAAGTACAAACTACAAAGTATAATAGTCGATAAGATTAACATAAATCAATAATCAAGCGATGCAATAGTCGAGTGTATAGTAGGGATCGATCCGGTGTAACTTGTACGCCGTTTCTCTTTGTCTCTTTCTCGCTCGTCCCTCCTTGCTATCTCATTTTTCCCCTTTTCTCTCTGTCTTTCGTCAGAAAGAAACTAACTTGTTGTTAACGATAACCGCCGCCGCGAATCATTAAAATATGAAACGTGTTTCGCGCACGACGACGCTACGTTACTTATGGCACCGTGTGTTAATTACGCATACAAAAGATTAATTAAGTGCTCGAACGACCAGTTTCCTCTTCATTCTCACGTATCTTGCTCGTTCTTTCTCCTCTCTGTTAAATAGCGGCCATGCTCGTTAGAGTGGTTTTCGCTTCCGTTCGCCGTTTCATTCATTATAGGCGAACAAAGAGCAGAAAGAGCGCTTTATGGTAGCGATATCGTTACGCTAACAAAGAGGAAGATACGTTTGTGGGAGAGGAAGCAAGTGTCGCTTAAATAATGAGCCAATTAACGCGGGAATTATGTATCGTAACGACGATTCCGCGTTAAAGGAACGACGAACGTTGCTTGTTCGCCGCGTACTTCTTTCGATTCACGAATTTGTTAATTGTTTTAGTCTCTTTATCCTTATCGAGCGCTGCTGAACAATTTCCTTCGATGATCCATCTCCATCCAACACTTCTCATCGCGATGCAATCACTCGTCTAAGGTTAGGTTCATCGGACGCGTCAGACTTTATTCCTTAACCTTTTTTGAATTTCGCGCCACGGCACATTCCACCGTGGTTGTAAGTGTTCTTGTTAAGATGTGTTCGTTCTTTGTTGACCGTTTTGTTACGTGGTGTTTCTCTGCCGGTCGGATGTTCCCTTATCGAACATTTTTTTTTTTTTCATTTTCGGTGTCTTTTCTTTCTCTTTGTCTATTTTAAGGAAGCGGAACGTACATTTCGTACGAACTTTCTATGATAACGCATGATAACGAAACATTTCTTCTTTTATTCCGTTCCAATCTTCATCTCACTAGACATTCGGTTTAAGCGTTCTGCTTACCACTTCGTATGGAACTCTCCTATTTTTTCTTTTTTTTTTTTCATCTTTACAAGATCTTTTCGAAAAAATTTTAAATAGGATTCTATTCCTAAGTTTTATATTTTGCTTACGACTTTATCGTTCTTCGTCTTTTCGCAAACATCTTTCCTCCTCTTCTGTATAATAAAGAAGAAGTAAAAGATCGATTATACACGTAAACAAATGCGAACATTCGTCCGGTTGCATTTTATTCTCAAACGCTATTGTCCACGACATGGTTCAGTTTCGTTCCTCAATGAAATCTCTTTTTACTTTCCACTTCCCATCATCGTCCTCCTAATATCTTCTTCACCACGATGTAATACACCTGCCCCTTTCGTCCTACGTCGGGAATTTCGTTATACTCGGAAGAAACGGACAAACCATCATCTCAATTCTCGTGCATCTATGACATAATCTTTCTACTGATAATAATAATAGTAATAGTAATAATAGTAGGTGTATACGAAACCGTTTCTACCTCAATGAAACAAACGTACACGTATACATAGCTAACACGTACACGCATAAGCTCGTACATACAGACGCATATACACTCGCACAATGTGCACATACACTTGCACATACACTTGCACACATACACACACACACAAAATACATTTACGGCACGCATAGACGATCACGTTAATTACAAACGACGTTCGTACAATTGTGTGTCGCTTACGGTTCCTTCTCGGTTTTTCTTTCTCATGTGTCCCAATGATTGTGAGAAGTATTATTTTTCTACGCGACGCTCGGCGTAATACCGTGCGTTTCATTTTTTTTGTACCATACAGAGGAAATGAAAAGTGAAAAACAAATATGGAAAAGCATGTAAAAGAAAACAAAATCAGAAAACCGCAACAAAATCGGATATACGTAAAAGTAATAATTATATTGTATGATATAAGAGAGATTTAACGATTACGACGACGATGATGATGATGATGATGATGATGATGATGATGATGATGATGATGATGAATAATGATGATGACGACGAAGAAGAACTATAGCTGCCGCGAATAAATATATCGGATAATAGCACTGTCCTCCGTTCTTCCACCTTTTCTCCACCCCTTTTCTCCTTTTCGAAACTGCCTCCTCAAACATACGATCCTCCTGCCCCGCCCCCATCAACTCCCCAAACCTAATCTAACCTAATCTTTCCATCCTATCCTCCCTTCAGACGACCGAGTTTATGTAAATAACATCCGTTCATATTTATTTATTTATGTTTCTATGCGCTGGACGCGTCTAAGTTACACGCAATTTCAAATTAATCGATAACTATTCCTATTGATAGAACGAAAGAGAGTACACTGATTTTTTCAATATAAATATAAAATGGTATATATATATAAATATATAAATATATAAATAGATAGAGTATATTATATGTAATATTAAGAAGGTACTTGTTTAGATCATAAGCGTGCCCCGAACTCGTCGCCCCGCGATGCGACATTGCAAGTCGAAGACAAAAGATGAAAAATATAAATTAAAAATGGAATATTATATATTATATATATATAAATATACATACATACACGGACACACACAGACACATATAGAGACAGACAGACAGGAACATAGGAACGTACACAGACACGCATATACGAAGAAGAGGACGAAAAAAAGAAGATGCGAAGAAACGACGAAAGAATTAATAGAATAAACGCGATTTGTAAATCGCTGAATCACGCGGTGCACGCCATATTCCAGTTTCTCCTCTTCTTGTTCGCGAGCGAAATTTCGACTTAACGTCGACTATATTAAGGGATAAACGAGGATCGACGATGTCGAGGGGATGTACCCTGGGCATTTCCGCTTTAAGAACGCTAGAGAATGTAAAACTCGAAGATAAGAAGCGTCGGGAAATTATTCGAAGGTTCGATCGATAGCCAGTTATTTTATTTCGCATTAATGTTTCGCAGTATTGTCTATATATTTCAGTTTCCTTTTTAACGAAAATTCGATTGATCGATCGTTCCTTTGGAAAGAAAACGGAAACAGTGATGCTTTGTTTCAAATTTTTTTGTTTATACATATGATTTTACGGAAGAGTTCAAAGGAGCAGCGTATGGAACGACGCTTCTATCGTAGAAGTTTTACGTTCCTCGATGAAGATGAAAATTCTCGTCGTCTCGACATCGATCGCGTATTCAATATACGTAATCGTCGGTCCGCGTGTTCTCTTCGTCGGCATCGATTCGGCAGAAACGACCGTTCTTGTTGTGTATTTTATCTCGAAAGAATAGAGAAAGATCGTGGCTTGCACCGCAGATCGTACACGGTGGTTACCAATTTTGTTTTTAAGTTGAAAGATTAAGTTTTGCGTTACGATTATGAGAGAAATGAGAGGAAGGTGCGTGGTGGATACGAGAAGGAACGCGAAGAATACGTAATGAAAGAGTGTACGAGCGGAGGCGGCAAAATGGCAGATGCCTCCAGCGTGAACGGAGCGCGCAAACCGTAGTTGCGTTTTTCGTGTATGCAAAATCATACTTTTGCATTCTATTTACAGAATTATTTTATTTATACGGGAAACAGTGCGCCTGTGTGCGAGTGCGTGCATGACGACGCGTGAATATGCTTCGGGACGTGTTAAAAATTCATTTCTAGCATAATCCGAATATTCGAAATATTTTCGAAATTGATCCTTGTGAAACCCGTTCGAAATGCATTTTTAATACGTTGAAGACGAGACTAGGTACGCCTTGATACGAATGTTAGGGATAGTATGCGAGTGAAATGATTGTTTGAGGATGCGTGAACGGGAGAGAGAAAAGAAAAGGAAAAAAGGTGATGAGAGAGAGAGAGAGAGAGAGAGAGAGAGAAGAGGCATGGAAATGGAATAGAAACGAAGAACGAGTCGAAACTCTGCCATCTTCAACGATCCCGGACAGGAACTGGGTTGAAATGATGATGATTATAATCATGATTCATTACGTGTTATGATAAATTACTTTGGATAGGTAAGCGTGGAGGGGAAATAAAAAGTGAAATGAAATGACGAATGAAAACGCGAAGTATGGCGTTACGATACATTTTTCTTTTTATTTTTCTTTTTTCTCCGAGCGCGAACAGGGTGGCAGGGGTTTGTGCTACGCCGAGTTGAGTGTAACTCATCCTCTTTTTTGTTTGTATAAAAATTAATCGAAATTTAATTAGACTATTAATAACTGTTTAATTACTGTGAAACAAGAAAACATTAATTATAAATTACAAAAAATCTGACCAGGCATCTTTTCTTCCCCTGTCCTTTTCCCACTTGATTGTTACTTTGTATCTCCTTCGATAATATTCTTCAAACTTTATATACATAATATAAAGTTTGTATAAATCGACAATTGAAAGCATTGATAATATGTACAATAATATACTATATCGTTATATACTGTAAGAATAACAAAATAATATTCTATATATCGTAAGGTATAAGTTCAGGCTTTAATTAATCGCATTCGACTTATTCTTACGGATGATATATTTATTTGTTATTTTAACGCAGTAGAATAAATACATTTTACTAATTGAATGTGCGACCGAGAATTAAATCGCTTGCTCGTTCCGCAATGGCAATTACGACGGAATTTGGATTACCGGAAATGGGAGACGGTAATATACTGGCATCGACTATTCTCAGTCTTTTGACACCTCTCACTCTGTAACAGAAAGATTTACGCTCACCTAAATCTGTTCCCCATATCACGATATCGTTATTAACGAGTCAAATAATTCACAATAAAACATTATGTATACAGGGTGGTTGGTAACTGGTGGTACAAGGGGGCGATTCTACGCGGAAAAAGAAGTCGAAAATATACAATAACAATTTTTCGTTTGAGGCTTTGTTTTCGAGAAAATCGACTTTGAATTTTCGCTCGGTACGCGTGCGGTACGTTATAACGGATCTCACTGTGGATCGTTGTCTCGATGGAAGAATTTAAAAAAAAAAATTTTTATTCTATATTTTCGACTTCTTTTTTCTCGTAGAATCAGCCCCTTTCCGCTTGTACCACCAACTACCAACCACCCTCCTGTATATTCAATACGATATTTCAAATCTGCTTAAAAGAATTATCTCAAATGTATTGTAAAAAAGCAAATAACGAAATTACTACTTTCTGGACTCTACTTTCACTTAAAAAATATCGTACGTTATAAAAATAGAAAATTACGAATTTAGTACGCTCCAGGACGAAGCTCAATTTTCTTACCGTAATTTCTCATCGACGACTGCACGATCATCGGTGCCCATCCTGCAGGAGCCACACACGTGATAACTGGTGAGAGCACCGACTCTCAGCACGCATTCCGTGTATTCGATATCCCGGTAGTCTTGTGGCAAATGTCGACACTCTTCTAAATCAGGATGATGAACGTTCGCGCCATACTCACGAAACTTGGGCGTCTCGAGCGTCTGAAGAGCGAAGTTTATCGCTGGAAAATTCGCTTTCATCATGCAAAGTGCGATGGAAAAAGAAATACACCAAGGGTAAAGAAAGATGATGTGTGGCGATAAAAAAGATTTGCGTACCTCCGTAAGTGCATAGAACGTCGTCGTAGTGCTGAAGGTAAGCAGGATCGATTTTTGGATGATGGCGAATATTGTTAGACCTCAGTGAAATGCTACCACGACTTTTTGGTTGTAAACAGTAGGATAGAAATAGGAATCCTTCGCGACTGTTGTTGTCGTAGGATGGATACATCGACTTGTAATGCTACGTATTATCGTTTAGTTAGAATCATGAAGAAGAGAGTATGGTTTTTATAGAATAAAATTTTCTATGCTACTCTGCACGAAATATCTTTTAATTTTAATCAAATTGTAACAATTTATATAATTTTGCATTATGTTTGGATATTCACAATTTTATTAAGATAATCATTTTCAATACGTTGATTCGTAGAAAACGATATCAAATATTCATAAACTTGCTTTAGTTATTCAACTTCGATCGATCTATGTTGTTTTCAAAATCTTGTACAAATTCTTATTCAAATTCTTATAAAAAATCATACACGAACATTTGAGAATTTTATTAGTATTCTAATGAGATACGACCGTTACGATTACATTGGTCAAATCTCATCGATTATGTTATATCAAACTATAAAATATATAGGAAGTAATAACAAATGATAATTTGTTAAAAAATTGATCTCAAAACAATCCTCTTCGAACGACAGTAAATGCTAAGCGACGTAGGATGTGCATGAAATAAACGCACGGATGTCGAATTAGAAATTTAGTATGACGTTCTGCTTACCTCTATTTTGTAATTAGACAAACTCCTTAATATTTTTTCATCGGTTGAACCCATACCAAAAAGCATAACTCCGCTATCATTGGCACGACCCATCGCCATTATACCATTAGTCGCGTACCATCCTTAAAAGTAACAAAAAAAAAAAAAAGAAAAAAAAGATTAAAATTTCAGACGATATATCGTAAAACGTAAAAGAACAACGTTAAGATAATTTGGTACCTCTTCCAAAGACGAAATAATTTAGTACCTCAGGAAGCGTTTGTAACTTGTACAGAGTTATGCTTACTCTTGCCTGTAGATTAACATAGAGCGGAAGAAGAAGATGGTCAAACAGATTTTTGCCCACTTCCGGAACATTGCTCACCACTGGTATCTAAAAATATCTTTACTCTCTGATTGCACGTAACCATATTCGTAGGAAATATTCGTACAAAATGATTACGATATCACATTTCGGAGATTCAGTTTGGAAAAAGATCAAATGATTCATCACCTGAAATTTGTCAAGCTCTTCGGCTGACCCGATTCCCGAAAGCAAAAGCAATTGAGGGCTATTGATAACACCAGCACAAAGGATCACCTCTTTTCTCGCAGCGATATTTCCCACCGATCCATCTTTGTAAATCACCTTGATCCCATCTGCGTTCAAATTCTCTTTGAAAAGTACCTGGAAATTTACGAACGATGTATTCGAACGTTTGATTCACACGTTGATATATTTTATCATCGAGAATGATATTCAGGGGATTATTTAAGTTTAACTCTTGTTAAAAATCACCAGGTTCCATCGTTTACTCTGTTGTGTTTAATAATCGTATATAAATACGACATAGATCGAATATTACATTCAAATTTAATCTTCGCAACCAATTAAACTGTACAGATCTAAAACCTACAGTGGTTACAAAAAATGCTTTTAGACCATCGTATTGATTACAGTATTTATTTTCTGATCAGTCAAGCCCAGATATATTAAATTTCATATCATTCGATGTTACATTAAAACAATTTTAATATTACGATAATGAAGCCTGGTAGATGGTAAAAATATTGGAAAATAAGATTTTTCCAAAGATACCTTTTATAGCCACCGTATAATAAAATACCTGTAATAATCTACAGGGTAGTTGGTAACTGGTGGTACAAACGGAAAGGGGGTGATTCTACTCGAAAAAAGAAGTCGAAAATATAGAATAAAAATTTTGTTTTCTTTTTTTTTTAAATTTTTTTATCGAGACAACGATCTACAGTGAGATTCGTTATAACGAGACGTGATAAAGTACACACGTACCGAGCGAAAATTCAAAGTTGATTTTTAAATTTTTTCGACTTCTTATTTCGCATAGAATCACCCTGTGTAATAAAACCACCCTGTATAATAAAAATGCCAGAAATAAAATTTAGATAAACGCAGTTCTATCGTACGATGCTTTTAAAAGAAAAGACAGAAGAAGAAATAAAATCTCACTTTGGAAACCAACGTGTTTATCAAAATATGCAAGTTCTTTCTATTCCAGGCATTTTGCAAATGCGCGTTAAACGTGCTCCAACGGGAACCTCTTTTCGTCGTGTACATCCCCTTTTGAAGAGTCACATTATTCAACTTCAACGATTCTTCCGCCATGAGAAAAGCTTGCGCCAGATATTCTTCCTCCGGGCTGGACATTACGTTCATGATATCGGACACCTTTTTAAAGTACGGAAGTAAATCGGCGTGTGACCATCCTCTCGGCCAGGCTTTGTAATCTTCCGGCTTTCCGAAGGAGTGAACCAAGTGATTTATCTGGCCGCTGCCGCCCAACCCTTTACCTCTTGGTATCTTTTGTATCTACGATAAAATCCAAGCTTTCTCAATCAATCGAACTTGATACTACGTGGACTTTAAACGGTACATTTTATAAAATCAAGTTTTTTCTCGTAACGAATGAAATATTTTTTAAGAATTATTCTTTAAGAATCAGCGAATTTTTGTTAATTTTAAATCCATCCAGCTACATATTGAGGAAAATTCATAGAATTGAAACGATTCTATTCGCGAAAAATATCGTTTATTTCGGGTTTCGTTTTAACTGTACCAGCCTTTATATTTTTTAAATGTTAAATTGAATAAAATAATTAAATAATAAATTAAATTGAAAAATATGAGTGCACGCTGCATTGTTTCACATTTTTCAATGACAATTAAAATATTAATTTTTTAACCGATTCAAGATGTTATAATCAAGGGATATTATGGAATTATTGGGATCCAAAGTTCAGCTTTAAAATGAAAAATGAAAAATTTTAACTATTTTATAATATAAATTATAAAATCTTGATTCATAAAAATGGAAGATCTGTGTTTGTATAAGGTTTCTTATGGTGATCTGAAGATGTTCAATTTTCCTTTACGTGATTCCAAAATCCTTTGGAAGAGAACCTTTGCGGTTCCGTGGAATAGGACCAGTCGACGTCAGTCTTTTGCATAATTGGTGCCAAAATTGGAACGGACGATATCCATCCGAAGTGTCCTCCTGCTTCGACCAACAAAACCGACACGTTCGAAATTTCGGAAAGCCGTGACGCCAGCACGCATCCTGCTGTACCAGCACCAACTTCGTAAGTAAAAATTCAATTGTCAATATATCATCATCCTTGCTGTACATGAAGAAGAAAAGTTACAACGTTACCACAGAAAATATACATGTATTTTACATATGAATGTCAAATTACATATGTAGTATAATAGAAATATAATTTTGTTACAAATTTGTAAACGCCAATGTTCCATTGTATTTATGAACTTAGAGAAAATATTAGTTTTATGTTAAGATTAATATTTTGTAGTATGCGATAAAAGGAAGTTATCATATGTAGTAAATATGTGCAAATTAATTATTCAAACTTTACACAATCTTACTTTTAAAAACAATATATTACATGGATTCTATATCATTACATAATACCTACGATATTAAAATTAATTAATAAACCATATTTCTCAATGTTGCCCCCTATATCACTTGACACTTCTTTATCGATTTAAAACATCAATTTAACATCATTTAAATTTTCACAATTCTCCAAAAAAGACCAGCTTCCACGTACAAGAACGAGAAATAACAAATTATATCCATATACAGCCGCAATCACAATACTAGATTGCATCATGAAAATTTATTTCGTAATTCAATTTACCATGTTACCTTCAGTTACACGTTAAAGTCAATTCACGTCGATCATGCATCTACATCGATCGATTAAAAGCCCGGATCAAGAGATTAATTAGTTACATTCCGTGTACCCGCTTCCTTCGGATAAAAGTTAAAACTCGAACGGTATCGCAGTCACCGACATTGTCCGGTGAAAAATTCACCACTTACCGATTATGTAATCGTAATGCGTATTAGGGAGCTCGATAATGCTGGTTGGACCGTTGAAATAACAGTGATACAGTAATGACGCGAATAAGACGAGGGTCGAGATTAGCACGTAGTTCCACATCGTTGTTAAGATATTCACGGTCCGTTCGCGATCAGTGTCACTGACAGTACTGTGATGGACTAACAACGATCGGGCTGCACAGTAATTCCAATATTAAATTAGCATTTCCGTTCGCAATCGATACCCGCTTATAGTAACCAAACTAGACTGTCACAACAGAAACATAATGGCAACAAAATGTGAATTGCCGTCTAAATAGAACTACATACTTATAATAGAAATAAGAGAATTTAGGGGCGGTTAATATGAATGGATACAATGTGAGTAGCTCCGCATTATTACTTGTACATCAATAATTGCCTGATATTTCGCTGAACTACGTTTTGGCATAGACCGAATTTCTATCGTCTTTTCGTAACGTGTGATTTTTGACGAGTGGAATTCGAACTAATACTAGTTTTAAAGCGTTAAAAAGATCGTTATTTTAAATATTTTGCGCGTGTAAAGTTTATGGATATTGTACATTTTTTATGTGCATTGTCAATTAGCGAAATGAAATGATATTGATTTGCGTTAAGTTTAACTTAATAATTTATTAAGAAACACGTTGTCGTCAAATGTAATTGGCGCTCTGCGATAGACTGGATACGTAGGAAAGGTCGGTATCGTGATTACGACTTTACCAACTAAGGTCTAATAATTTGTTTTCATTCGTGCGTCTTGAAATGTATTTTTAAATAGTAGAATTTAGATTATACGAGGAAAAGAGATTATGAATATTTAAAGATCGCGAGTTTACTTTTATGGATATTTTATCGTATGCTGTTATCTGACGGCCAGAAGTCGAAATATAATATAGAGAAAGGTGCTCAATCGATATCTTATCGTGCATCGGTAATCCATTTATTTGTGATGATATTATTTGTGATGTTATTAGATGGTAGTTGAAATTTTTTAAATATTCTTTTAAGATATTATAACATAAAATAAGATAAAATATGACGTATGTATAATATTGTATGTATAAAGACAAGGAAAAACGCGGAGGATCTAGCTGGATCTAAATGTTATAAAAAATATACGCTGCCATTTAAAAGTCTCAAAAACCGGCTGGTCTTCGGCAGAACTGGAAGTCTGAGTGCATCTACTTATCTTTTCTAATCATCTCTTTGGCAAGTATTTATTATTAGTTCAACGGCTAGTCTGTCGCAATCAAGAATCATCTCGCGTCGATCAACAATTTACCATAGCAAATTAGTCGAGTGCCGCATCGGACCGAGTGCGAATCGCTCGTACGGAACAAACGTGTGGTCAGATGTCCGTCTTAATTCTACGCAAATATAAACAAACAACAGGCGAGCAAGTCACAGTTGCGCGCGTTTCCTTGTAACGCCAAATAAAATCAAGCAGGAAATATGACTAGAACAAACGAATACTTTGCAGATAATCAAAAAAGGTGGCTCATATTGGAGAATATGAGGAAGCTTTGGCACCAAGTGGAGTGGAACATGTGACAACAAATACAAGAAAGTGTTCGCAAATGAAATGTGTGAATCATTTCAACAATCGACAAGAAGCTTTCAGAGAACTAAAAATATTAAGTTAGAAGACTGTTACTTGTGTGCATTGCTCGTAGTGAGTGTTGCATGCAATGTAGCAGTACTATACGTCATTTATCATTTATATCGCCATATTTATTATGAAATGGATTTGGAATTGGAAATTACATGTGGAGAACTCTCAGATATGTACTTTTGTTACGGTGCAACAAGCTGCAATAGCACTAAAGCGCAATGTTTATATGACGCAAAATATCCTAATAGGACTATACCCAGCACAAAGATATTTTGCAAAATAGTACAACGACCGCGGGATACAAGTACATTAAAACCTGTGAAATCTGGCAGCGGAATTCAGCACGACGATCCGGATCTGGAAGACAGGATACTGTATTCACGAAAATTTCAGATTAACTACGAAAATTGTTGCTGCTGAAAAATGTGGCAGTAATAGCATTGTATATTGAAGGAAAAATATCTGCATACATAGCTTTCGAAAAGTTCAGTAATTAAAAATAGAAAATTTTCTCAGATGAAAAAATTTTTGCAAAGGGATCTCGCCACTTGTTCCACGTTTCGTTCACGGACACCAGACCCTTTCCTTTTTAAAATCGAGAAGGTTTGGAATTGTTTAGATTGCTTAAAATAAAAAAAGTAACTTATTTATACTATTATTACATTCATTATAAAAATAAACGAAATTGTGTGCTTATTTTTTAAATAAGTTTTTTGGTAACAGTAGAGTATCGGAGACGAGACTCGATGATAGTACAACATTGACCACAAAACGCTTTTATTCCTAGTGTCCATTTTTTTGGCAGAATGTCACCCATAAGTATTAGCGATATCCCTATTTATCTCTGTTAGAAACGCTTTGAACTGGCATAGCCGTGTTGCCAACTGAAGGACTTGGAAAAGTGAAACAGCCGAACATGGCGGTCGCAACGAATTCTTTCGATACTTGGCTCAGCAAAAAATTACAAGCTCTAAATACTGATGAAGGTGTATTTGGATCATACATCAAAGGAATTTTAGAAGGTGATGAGACGGAGGATGAGAAGACCGAAGCCCTTGAAGTCATACTCGCGGGCATAACGGTGAGGAGCACACGGATTGTGAGGTTAGAATATGCTTGCTGTTCGTAGCCGTGTATTAGCCGGTCAAAAATAACAACAGGATTATTATTATTTTCTCCCTTGTTAACTCGCATGTGTTTCGTCGAATTCGACACACTGTGCATTTCTTTTCCATGCATGATTGCTTGAATATGATTGAGATATTCGCTATATTCTTTAACATCCTAATAATTCGATGATATGCAATGAGCAATTAAGTGATGTTACACAAGTAATACTCTTCATTTGTAAGATAGAAATATTTCTATATCTTGTTTATGTTCCAGGACGATAACATTAGCAAACTTGTGACTGAAATTTTAAAAGCTTGGGCTGAGTATCTACCTGTTGAAGAAGTTAGTGCTCCAAAAGTACCAGTAGAAGATGTGGATGTCAGATTAGCAAGAATGTTGGAATCTCAGTCTCTTCCAACTACGACACAAAGAAGTTACACAGAAGAGGAGAGGAGAATAAGAGAAGCTATTCTTGCACAGTACAGTCAAATGTCAGAAGAAGAGAACAGCGAAGGAGATGGAGAAGAGGATGGTGCAAGTGGTGGAGACTGCGGAATCGAAAAGAATACAAATACAGCTGCTATAATTCAACAGGAGAGAGAAAAGAGGGAAAAAGCTAAGTTGGAGAGTCAGAGGAAAAAAGAGAAAGATAAAGAAGATCGGTATGTTTTCGATAAATTGCCCTTTTTATATAAAACTATAATATGTTATTATTAATAAATATGTTACCCTTATTTAGAGAGAAACAGAAACAGTTAAGAGAAGAGAAGAAGGAGAAACGAAAAACACAAAAAGGAGAACGGAGAAGGTAGCATTGGGACAAGAGGATATTAACTTATACTTCCAAATATGAAATAATCAAATGCAAATCGGCGTACATAAATATCTATGTTTATTCTTGTGCATGCAATGTTCTTCAACAATTACTTAAATTATTTAGTAATTCTTCGCTAGAAATTTGTGTGTGTAGAATGCATATCCTAAATGAACACGATACGAGACAAGCATCAAAATATACGCGTTTTGCAAAAAATGTTAATTCTATGTAATAATGTTAACTATATCATATGTATATGTATGTAAAACATTGCATCCTGTGCCTTCTGTCTGTTGAAAATTTCTGTAAAATGACGTAATCTTCTTTAAAATGATTTTGTACTCATTCTTTTTTATTTTCTTTTGTAAAATTCGAACTGATCGTATTCTCTATCATCTGTATTTATATCGCTTTAAGTCAATTTGAAACATCGACGTAGAACTGCATTATAATCAATGTAAAACAGTGATAATCCGAATACAGATAAATGATTTGTACTTATTATGCTTAGTAGTGTATATATATATGTTCCTTTTTCTCATTATATAAATTATGTATTTAAGACTAGTGCATTAAATAAACCATTTAAACATTCATTCAAACTATATCCGAATAAATTAGACGATTACAATTATTGCCCTGCACTTTACAAACTTTTTGCTAATGGGATAATAAAAAAATAACACAGTTTTATGTTTGTATTTTTTATTAGTATATATTTACACACAAGATATCGTGTCGAAACCGAGTCATCTTGGTATTGCATTAATAATGAAAGACAAACGCAGTAAGATAAAAACAAACGAACAAATGATACAAAAGATGATGATGCTTCAGTATTGTATCGTTACATATACTAATGTCATTATCATAATCATTTTTTTTTTATTATTAGCAATTCTCTTCGTTCACTATAATTAAGTTGGGCAGAAATTGACGAACTCACACTTGCACAGTATAACAAGATCTTTCCTGCTGTTCAATGTCGAGTTACAATTGTTACAGATCATCGTTATCAATTCCTGCTCTCTCACTCTCATTCTCTCTCTTCCTCTCATTTCCTCCTATATTTCATCTATTCTCTGTGAATATCCTTTCCCCCTCCCGATATTATATCTCGTTTTTCCTTCTTATTTTGCAAAGCTCATCTCGTTACACGTCGAATCAGAATTCTCGCACATATATTTATGTATATACGTTTAATTGGTATAACAACCGAAAAGTAACATACGCTAATACATCAGCTAAAGAAGATCACGATTGGAATTTACGCTATATCAATCTCTGTTTCAAACATGCGAAAAATCTGTGTCTCGTTACCAAAGATATATTTTATTATTATATTTTGTACATGCTTTTACTTCGAGGAATATGTTCTATGTTATAACCACATGAAATCTAATCATATCAAGAGAACTCGACAATGACGGAAACGTACGGCGCAGTGCGGAGGAAATTTACAAATCCCGTTGTAGTCTCTCTTTCGATCGGCAACAGCGCACAGAATCCTCAAGAACAATGGTACAGATTTCGATGAAAAAGAGAACAATAAACTCGCTATCTGTAGTTCCATACACGTTTAACTACGAGAATTTGACACTAACACAAAATTTGTTATTAATGATTGTCCTATTGGGATACACTGAGTAAGAACAATAAATCGTCACAACGACAAATTTCATGAATTAATTGAACGTCCAGAAAGGGAGGGGGAAAAGGGACGGTCGCGGCGATGGCGATGATCTCGCCATATATGCACACAGTAACTATCTAATTGAATTCGATAGATCTAATCACGTCGTTAACTCGATAATTAGTTACACGCTGATCCTAACAGACATACGCTAAGAGCATTCCACGCTGAAGCCTGAAAGAGAGTCTTCCCTTTTTATTCTCTAGTAAGAGTTTAGACCTTTTTAGATCATCCCCCACCTTTTTTTTTTTCTTGTAACACATTTTCGGACTAGAAAGCGACTGCCTTGTATGTCCACGTCATTCTGGCTATCAGAAACCCGAATGACAAGATGATTCTTTCCCAATCCAATCGAATTTGACATAAGAAATTCCATTTTAGAGAATACATCGATTGATTATTCAAGCTCAAACACCTCTTTGTCTTATATCATCTTTTTCTTCTTTCCTTTTTTTTTTCATTTTCTTATTTACCTTCTTACTTCTTTTTATCTCTAAAGGAAGTATATTTTAATATTTTTTGTTTACTTTTGTTTACGCTTTTTAGGCATATCTCGCCTCACGGGATACGCGTACGAGCGCGCATGCTTCAACGTGAGACGATCAGTTTTTACATAGATTAGTCGATTCTAACGCATGTAATTTGATCCCACTGTATACAATATAGTGAACACAACTAAAAACTCAGGGACTGTACAATCGACGTGAACGACTCTGTAAGAACGAAGAAGCACGTCGAAAGATAGAAATACTTATCAAATCGATCTCATGTTTTTCGTCCTTGCAGATTTGTCGCGTCAAATGCTATTCGATTAAATCGTTTATCTTAGAAACCGATACGACAAGTATAATGTTTTGGCATGCTTCTCGATCGAATGATTGGTAACTGTTTATTTAAGCACTTAATTCTTTTGCTTCTACTGCATATTGGACACTGAACGTATGCTCTTGCAGGTGAAATAGCGGCAGTCATGCCGTGTAATTATATTCATCGGACACATATATGCATTCACCGCATTCGATAAACGATGTTCGATGAAACAAGTTCATCGAACATAGACGATCGGATGTCATCGTTGTAACATGTAGAAGATTCGAAGGAAGATTATCAGTGAAAAAGATAATCCTTCCCCTGAATTGAAAATTTGACAAACGATTTAATCGATGCAATTGTAGACGATCGAACAGTGCCGGGGGAAGAGTAAAGGGGAATAGAGGACTCCATGTACTGGAGCTACGTTGTTTGAACGGTCTTCTCTATTTATTTTCTAACTGGATATCCTATATTTAACTCGTTTTTTTCGCTTCCGCGTGGGTTACTTAACACGTAAAATTGTATATGTATATATGTATATGCGATAATGTAACGCATTCTCGCTGGACGCATTCTCTCCGTAACACGTAACTTCCCTGCTTCTTTTTCTTTTCTTGCATCTCTGTGCTTTCTTACTATTTTTTTTTTTTTTTTTCGTTCGTTCTGACGCACATATGCATACGGACGCACACGCGTTATTTTTTTTCTTTTCTCTAATGTTAGTTATTATACACAATTTGATATTTCTTGTTTTGCTATAAATCTGTCTGTGTGTTTGTTCCGTGTGTGTGTCTGAACGTATGTGTGCTGTGTAAATGTGGCTTAGATACTACGGTCGTTAAATGTTGGACTCGCTGCTCTGACTATAGTCGAACAAAGTGCTTCTGTGGGCAGCTCTCTCTCTTTTTCTCGTTCCGGTGACGCCTGCGAATTTAGAACCGTTCGTTACGCACTTTGAATCAACCAATTCGATTTTTAGAAGATTTACAAACCCGCGAGATATTTAAAATATATTCTCCACATGGTAAACGTGTTAAAAAATTAACGCTATCTTACATATCGGCTATTAAGTAATGCGAGTTCGTCTTTTATTCTTATAGGATAAGGTATGTAAAAAATATTTGAATATCTTTCTAAATTTTTCCGAACGATTTTTAAAACTTTCAATTGTATCCTAATATACTACTATAACAAACTTATAATTCAAGTCTGTTCCAGGATTTCTACCTTTCAATCAATCTGTTTTGATCAGCTTCCTAAGAATTATTCTATATTAGAAGAGAACAAAGATATCCACACATGTTTCGAATACCTTATCCTACATTCTTCTCTTTAGCATCTTCCATAATATATCTATTTATCTTTCATATGATGTAAGTTGTCTTCCATTACGCCATGTCCAAGATTTCGTCTCAAACAAACCAAACGAATGCTTAGGAAAGATGCGTTTAATTAAAAACGTTAATCAGAGGTATTTGAACGAATCAGTCATAGTTTTAAAATCATAATGTCCAAACACGCAAAAGTCAGAAGAAACATGCAGTTTAAAAACGGAACACAACCGCCATGCTACGGTCAAGTTGCATCTTCCTCTTTACACTCTTTAGGATGCAAGATAAACGTGAGAAAGATAAGAAAAATGCATTACAGGCTGTGGTCGTTTAATCGACAAAAGTAGATAGGTACTTATACGATAAAAATGTATCTTGTTATTATTATAAATGATCGAGGTTGATGTCTTTAAATAAAATTCTAAGAGAAGTGACACTGTTTATTACTTCAGTCTTTGTTATGCGAATATACTTCTCGTTTCTCTTCCGTTCTTTTCCCTGCCATCCTGTACATGCGTTTTAATATTTTCACACACGGCTTTGGCTGTCGGAATCATCATGGCCTCTCGAGGCTCAGCGACGAAATGCTCGAAGACAACTTACGCTTACATCCTTATAAGAAGCGATTTTTGTTATCTAATTATATTACCAGTCGAAACGCAAAAAATAACGCTCGGCAAAATATGTGTCGAAGATTACTAATAACGAACAATTACAAGTATACGGATAACGCTAATGATATTTATCGTAACTACGAGTATATCTTTTTCCTCGTTTAGTTGAACTTTCATTGTGATTTTTTGAACACCGAGCGGAAACACTGTTTCTTCTTCTCTTTCCCGCGCGCGCGCGCGTGTATGTTATGTGTGTATATGTGTGTGTGTGTGTGTCGAGGCAATATATATTACACGATACAGAGGTTTATTTCCCTTCAAATCCTTCGCATTTACGCTAAAAGATAACACGAATCTTCGATCTTAATCTTTAATAGTCGATCGATGAGCGAAGAGATGCGATTTCTAAAAAGATTGGCTAACTTAACAGTGAAAATACAATGAGAAATAGTGAGAAGTTGAGGCGGTTAATAGAACAGAAAAAGAACACGATGCTGATATCTCGTTTGGGCCGAGAAATCATACACCGTAATATACCAAGTAAGTGTGATAAAAAATTATGCGAAGAACAATGTGGTGAAGAAATTTCATGCGACTCTTTTCTAAAACATACCTTCTATTGTAGGAAAATCAAAGTACAAAAAGAAAGAATGAAAGTTAAAGAAGAAGCGAATGCGTGCTGTGAATTGTTGGATTTTGAAGGCTTAATTATGTCTGTACAATCCTTATAGTAATAACAATAATAATAATTAATAATAATAATGATAATAATAATGTTATCTTTCTGTGTTATTATTCATTGAATAACTTCGTTAATATCGTAATTATGTAATCTTGCGATAATAGCGAGAGCGATAAATCAATATTAAGAAAATAATGATTGATAGTTAAGAATGAAAAAAGATAATCATTAATTATAGCGATCATTTACTTCTTAATATCAGAGATCTACGTAAAAGACAGTGGTAGATTAATATCACAATAAGACTACTCAGGCCTCGTTGAAACTGGGGCACATGTTTCATTTCCAGGAGTTTCGCCTCTTTCTTTCTCTCTTTCTCTCTCTCGCTCTCTCTCTCTCTTTCACACACACACACGCACTCTCTCCCTTTCTCACCGAGGTTTGCCTTGACGTTTCATTATTAATCGGTACGACCCTGTTGTCACGGGGTTTCAGACGACTCAGGTTCTACTTATCTTCTTTCTTTTTTTCTTTTAAACTTCTTTCTCCACGTTTTAACCGCGATTCGATGCTGCATAATGCTCTATGAGAAAATTTCGCGTTGCGCGGTAATCTCGTTGTTAAAAACGCATTCACCCTTTTCTCGCTGCGTTTCTCATACATATTTCTTCGTATACATACAGTATACATATGTATATATTTATATATAGTAACCATAACATTAATTTGCGCTCGTCGATTGCGAATCGAATTTTTCTTACAATGTTACTAATCGCGACGATCGTTTGCGCCTATAGAATTATATATATGTTTTTTTTTTTTTTATATATGCATCATTGGAAACACAGGGCCAACTGTGCGAATGAAAGGTGCGTCGTTCATGTTGATGGTCTCTCTCTCTTCCTCTCGATGAACGACGCGCCTATGTGACCGTTATCGTTGGAAAAAGTATGCACACGGCAAACAATCCTCTCTTGCTCGACTCGCGGTTTGCAAAAAAAGAGAAAAAAAATAAAAAAATAAAAATAAGAAACACGTATCGTCTCGGCTACAGTAGCAAAATTCTCGCTAAACACTTGGAGGATAAGGGATGAACGTTTTGGATAGGGAGTGAGGGAACAAAACTCTACTTCCGATCGACTTCTACGATATCGGTGCACGCGCGTCGTTTACGATATTACCTGAGTGACATTGGGGCCGCTGGGATCAGATTTCATTTATTCTCCTCTTTTTTTCTTTTCTTTAATTCCTTTTTTTCGTCAGTCGCGACTGAACGAACCGAAACGACCGCGTTCTCCGTTTCTACTATAATTAAAAATCATGCTGCTCGTTGTTCGCATCGCGCGCGCGCCTCGTCGTATTGTTTTGGCCTCATACACGTCAATACAACGCCGAGAGACTAGCGAGAAATCACTAGACTAGTCTTTTGGCATCGATAACGATCCGGGGCCAGATCCACAGCCAGCCAATTCTACGTGCCTCGATGTCATGTATCATTCCCAAGGGTTTTTCTTCTCTCACTCTTCGAGTACACCGGATATCGAAACTCGCTACTCGTGAATTATCCATCTTCACAAGAGTGCCATCATCGTAATTGATAAATTCATGAATTGCGGATTATTTTGGTCTTAACCGGTCGTACGACGGCCGTGCGTTTGTGTATGTGTACGTGGCTTGCTTTTTATTGTCGTGACTAAATCAGCCATCCAACCTGTTACTTGTTCCAACTAACAAAAAAAGTGACCAACATACGCCTGTCATTTTCTTACAACAATTAGTGTATAAAACAATCTTTTCATATATTATCTCGGTGTATGTCGGAGAGCGAGTGTTGTTCGATCGCGACACGCGAAAGCATCTAGAAGTGGGTAGCGCAAAACCGATTTCACAATATCGGAGGTAAAAACGTACCGGAATCGTCGAGATTTGGATCCAGACTCGCGACGATATCGCCGGTCGAAGCGTGCCTCGAGGTAGTGGTCTGCGTGCTACTCGCGAGCGCGTGGCTGCTCGCGCTTCCGTTCAGCTTGCTTTTCACTACGAGACCTGCGTTGTCGGTGGTTTCGGTCGTACTGATCCTCTGCACGTACTTACGTCCCTTGCACAGACGATACATCGAGTACGGAGGATCTTCGACGGTGGTCGCCCGTTGCCTCGGCGCGCTTACCGTCACGCTCACCGTCTGAGCGTGGGCGGACTGCGACGAGGTTTCCATGCTCGTTGTGTTCGCATTCGCATTCGTGTTCGCGTTTACCGTCGACGC
>NT_176837.1:1044656-1066135 GCF_000188095.3 Bombus impatiens | reverse complement strand
GCGGCTATCGTCGACGTCGAGGAGCTGACGTGAAAGGAAGAAGAGTTCAACCACTCGTGACGCATTGCCTCGTCGGGGGTCATGCGCTTCTGTGGATCCCACCTGTCGGAAAAGAGGAATACACTTTCGTTAGAAACGTTTCTCAGCAGCGCGATGACGATGTTTGAATGGGTTAACGACCGTGCTTTATGTGTCTTTCAAGCCAGATGACTTCGTGTCGATTCTTTGGAATAGGACTTGTTATTTTTAGCCTTAAGGGAGCCAAATGTATTACAAGTATTATCCCATAAATAACGCGAATGTTCTTTTATGTTCAATAAAATGCTCTATTTCATTTGGAGATCCATTTCTTAATTTCTCGTTTAATATATTTTCTCGCTTTCTTATTCACTGTTTAGAGTAATCGCATCACCTGCGAGATAGCGGTTAAATGTCCCCATTTTATATTGGATAAGAAATTATAAATTACGTATAATGAAAACGTACTGTATAAGTCATATATCAACCAAAATTTCTCCAAAACGAACACGCGATAAATAATCTTTCGCGATTCTCTCGTTTTTTTCAAGACGGCAAGAACGTAATCAAAAATTATCAGAAGAAACTTACTCGAGGCATCTGCGAACGAAGTCAACGAAAAGTGTGTCAGTGCAACGGAGAGCTATTGCAAGATTCCTGCTACCAGCCCACCTTTTCTTGCCCTTGCTGTTTGTCACGCATCGAGGACTTCCCTTCGGATCTGAAACGGATCCTTTCGATTTTAGCTATACAATTACGTACCACCCCTGCCCAATATCCTTAATAAAAGATCCTTCCCTCTTCTACCACTATAATTTATCAACTTCTCAATGATACAGTACGCATAATAAGAATATCCCCACTTCGCGTTTCTACTCACCGAAGAAAAGCCTGCGACGAGTCGCGAGATCGATAATATGTTCCGGCGGAAGTCCAAGAACTTCCATGATGCAAGCAAGCTGTTCGATCTCATCCTCGCCGGGGAATAACGGGCAACCGGTGTAAAGTTCGGCCAAAATGCAGCCTAAACTCCACATATCGATTGGCGTACCATATTGAATACCCAGAATCACTTCTGGACTTCGATAAAACCTGGACTGAAGGTATGTATATACACGCTGGTGACTGTAACACGAGGATCCGAAATCTATCACCTTAATCGAGCTGCATCCCCGCTGTTTCAGAAGCACGTTTTCCTGCAACGAACAAGAACGACGGATTAGAAAATGGCGTTAACCATAGGGAGAGACCTCGCTCCCATTAACCCCTTGCATTCTTTGCTCTTTACATCACTATTTACTTTGAACACGGTCTGCTCATTAACGCGTCAACTACCGAGAACTTGGAACCTTTATCAACTGAGCAGAGATATTTTCTTCGATTTTGTGAAAAAATTGATCGGGACAAAGGAAATATAGAAACTCTAACGAGGTTTTAATTCTAGAAGAAGAAGAAAAAAAAACTAGAACTGAAAGTTCACAGTTTTTACAATAGTTAAGAAGTTTAGCTTTTGAATTTCATGAATGAGACTGTAATTTGAGATCAAACATGGTATACTTACGGGTTTCAAATCGCAATGAATGATATTCTCTCGATACAGCAGTCTCAGGCAGCTAACTAACGAGTTGGCGAATCGTCGTATTAGGCTCAGGCTAAATCCCTTATAGTTATTCTTTTTGATTAGCTCGTACAAATTCAAACTGTAAGAAGAAACACGATCTATGTTAGTAATTTTCTACAAGAAATTTTCCACGGTTATAACGGTGCATTTTCAGAGATTCGAAAGATTTGTTTGCAAAATATATGGACAAAATCTTGTTTCTCTCCCTATGTTATATATGTATCTTTTCATATACCTTTCAGAGTGATCTCTTTAGTACAAGTTTTTCACTTTAGTCATCGGTACACTTCTATTGTTGGAACGCTATCAAATGCATGTTTCCCCAAA
Source organism: Bombus impatiens (assembly GCF_000188095.3). NCBI lineage: Eukaryota > Metazoa > Arthropoda > Insecta > Hymenoptera > Apidae > Bombus > Bombus impatiens. Next base: position 1,064,169 of record NT_176837.1, on the reverse strand, counting down.
AGAGGAAAGCGAAGATTAAAGAAAAAACTAAAACGAAGACGAAGCATATTTCGTACCTCATTAACTCAAAGGTGATGCACAAATGGTTCCTAAAGTAGAAGTATTCTAGCATGTGTATCACATTGTGCGACGCGTTCGCCTCCAAATCCTTCTTCCTGAGGTGGTCCAAGATCTTCACTTCGACGAGCGCCTGATGATGGAATCTCTTTTTGTTCCTGTAAAGAAGTACGTTGTATGATATGTCGCTTTAGGATCGAACAAAGCCGGATAGGTACGCGTGAAAGGAAACGGAGGATGAGCAACGATAAAAACGAGCCGTGATCGTAAACGTGAATCTGTATGGTAAAATAAACTGATTCATCGAAGAGACATCAGGGATCGTTAAGACGTTTGCTCACCTGATGATCTTGATGGCGATGTACTGTCCCGTCTTGTGATCCAACGCTCTGATCACTTGTCCGAAGCTTCCTTTCCCGATCACCTCCAATATCTCGTATCTGTACAGAAAATGACGAGTTTTTAGTGCTACGAACATTTTTTTAGAATAGAAATTTAAGATCTTCGGAATATTTTTCTGGATTTTGTTTCTTATTATGCGTTTGGTATCTTCATGTCGTACTATTTATGGTTATATTTGTATGATCGCAACTGCTTTTTAAATTATATCGCAAGGCAGGTTCTTTTCCATATTTCGATTTGGAGAGTATGAAAAGTTTCGAAGAATCGTTTGTCATTGAGCAAGACACTGATAATAATACTATTGAAATTACTAAAAATGATCTTAATCCTCGTAACTTAGAAGTTATACATTTCGATGTATTCATACTTTCTAATATTGTTCTTTTATTATTAAATTGAAGATTTCTAATCGATCACAATTCTTATTATTGCATATAAAGAATCCGTCGATTATAGAGACTTCAATTTACAAGAACTCTGACTCTTTTCATTAAAATATTATGTTATGTCTGACGTATTAAATAAAAAAAGACGTAACTTATAGGCCTGATTTTTCCACAGTTATCAAAATTGAGATTTTTTTGTAAATCGTGTTAATTTATAAAAGGTATTCCGTAAGGGTTGCAGCTAGTTGTTTTAAGAAAGTTTTGATTACGAGTGTAGTATCGACTCGTAAATGTCGCAAATATCTAATTTCCAAGTTATAACGAAATACATTGAAACGTACTTTAGATCGAAGAATCGTAGATTCAGTTTTCATAGGACATTCCCACGATAGATAGTGCGTTTGTTCTGCTTACAAAATGATCGAAGCCTGTAAACTTGTTTCTTTCAAGCAGCGTATCTCGTTTCGCGTAGAATGATTGCTCCTCGATACTCTACTTCTGATTTAAGTAACAACAGGGCAAAAGAAACGTGGACGCGATTGCGTGCTACGAACATGACTTGGAAGGCGATATTTACCGTTTCAGTTGCATCGTCTTAAGCTTTTCTCTTCGCTTTGAAGTATTATCTTGCAATTTATAACATAAAGCTGATTGTGTAACCTTGAACGTACACAAAGATTAAGTGGCAGATTTATTTATACAAACATTTATTTCCTTAATTTCTATCCAACGTGAACGAGCTACGATGGAAAATTTGAGTAATCTGATTAATCGGAAGACAAATTTTCCGTGAGAAACGATTATAGATAAAAATACAGAGCATCATTTATTAGGCGAATAAAACGAGAGAAATATTAAAAAGCTGCTTTAGGAATATAAAAATCACGACAATTACGTTTTATTTCTCCGGTTTAATCGACGAATAGAATGCGTAACCTATTAAATCGTTTATTGCTCTTAACCGCGATCGAAACGCGTGGATAATAGGAAACCGTAAAATCGACGCGCGAATAAAATGTTCATTCGAATGTTAAGCTATTAAAACGAAAGTTTCTTAGAGAAAGAGGCAACGACGAAAGGTAAATAAAACAAAAAGGAAACACTCACCTGTACGAGATATGATCGTGGAAGACCTTGTTGTAGCTACCGTCTTCGTCATCGTATCCACCATTTTGGGCTGCGCCGTCTTTGCCACGGATTTTCGTGGCTGACAGTCCGAGATACCAAATCTCCGAGTATTTTTGAATTTCGGCGAGCTCGAAATCGGTGAGCCTCGAACCATAATACTTGCGAGCTATCGCAGGTGTCATTGGCAATCTCCCAGCTGTTTTATTTTTTAAATAATATATAGATCATGAGAATATATAAGATATAGCATGAAATATAGAACAAATGTAATTTGGTATTAACAAATTTTTTTATAATTTACGTCTCTTATCGTGTTTTATTTCTTTAGGATAAATCAATATTACGAACAGATTAGCACAAGTCAGTATTCCATTGAAATGTTTGTGATTCTAGAGCGTGACGATGCTTCTTGAATTTAAAATTATTGACGAAGTTAGTGGAAGTTATTTATCGAAATTGAAATCAAAATTATAAGTGAACAAAATGTAAAACACGAATTTCTATCTTTTATGTTCGCTACCGTGAACAGTTTATATTAAATGAAAATTTGAAAATCACTTTCAGCTCGTAAAAACAGGCAAATGAAATTTCTTAGAACACAATCTAATCGTTTCTTATCGCTTTCTTCCTCGAATATAATTTCCTTTCATAACTGTTACAATTTGGGGTGCCTGAAAGTGAACGTGAAAATATATTCCTTGAAAACTGCACGAATACAAACGTCATTAAAAACGATGTCAAGGTTCTCAAAAGGAAAAAAGAAAAGGTATTAATTCGCGTAAATCACGTAATCCCATATATTCACGTGCATACCCGGTTGACTTTATCGATACAATACACAGAGTATCATTTTGATATTCGCAAGAACAACAGAGAATAGCGTTCGAGAATCGTTTATTATTCCCTTGCAGGCACCCTGTGGTTAAGTGATATAGCACCACTTCAATTTTATGCAAATGCATAATTGTACGTACGATATACGTCGTGAGATGTGGCATTGATAGGTTCGTGTATCGGCATGTTGTTATGAATGTTGTTAGTTGTGGAATTGGTCGTATTGTTGTTGTCCGACTTGTCCACTCGTGTTGATTTGGGATGAAAGAATGACAATAATTTCTGAAACAAAGAACCATAAAGTTTTATAAGTAAATATAACCATAAAGTATTGTATAATTATCGTCATATATCGTTTTATAAAATAGACATTTGATACAAATATGAATAAAACATAACGATACGAGGAAATGTTATAAGCTTTGCTATTTGGTAATATAAAATATGTTTTTATGTTATTAATAAACGCAGAGATTTATTTTATAAACACAAAGACAAAAATTTTACGGGTCGAATATGATAGTTTTTAATAGAATTTTATAAATGATAAACAAAGCACTGAGATAAGAAAAAGATATTTTACATCGCATATCTGCATTTTCCTAAAATTTAACGAATTCTTAAAAGACTAATAACTTCTCAAGATACCTAGATACATATATTTAAATGTATGTAAACTAAATAAAAACTAAATGTATGTAACTTAACAACATATAGATAACAAGTTATATTATATTTTTATATTTTAGTTATAGAATTCATAAAAAGAAAAATTTCGCGTCGAAATACATTTTTTAACGATGATAACGACTATAATTTATACCGTAGAACTGTTCTAGCGGGGTCAAAACTTTTCCATTATCACGTTAGAGATGCGAAGAAAAAATATCACGTTTTTTCACACCGATGCATTCCCAACTTTCAAATTTATTTATCCAGGCTGGGACAAAGAAAGCCGCGTTTTCGTTGCAGTATTTTACAATCACCGAGTTTCTCGAGGGAAAGTGGGGTAACAGGGTGGCTGCAATAAATTCCACCGGTGGACGTTGTCGACAACGAGAATCACGTCGCCGATTACGTTCCCGTGATCGTAATACAATATACGCACGCGAACTCGTTGTGTCTTGGGATATTACTCAGTGAAATCATTGAAAAACTTTTTCAAAGAAAATCTAGGTTATCCATCAATACAGAAAGAAACTACCCTCTCATGAATTATTATTGCTCTCGGTGAAATATTTAGGAGTCTTTGCGTTTGACGTCTACGAAAATAAAATATTCAGCTGACTTGCTCCATTTGAAGTTAAAAATGTGGAAGAAATGTTGAAATCAAAGATGCAGAATAAAAATAAAATACACGCATACTCTCGAGCTAAAAGACTTTCAAAGAGAGGCAATAATTTAAAAAAAAATTTCATCATAAGTCGTGATTAAGATCTTGCAAGAAGAAAGATTAGATTTTTCTTTGTATTTTTATTATTTCTTTACATTGACATATACAAGATGAGATTTTGTTTGATTGCATATTTTTTCTAAATTTCTCTTTATTCCTTTTCCATATGGATAGACTGAATACTATTAGAAATTTTTCCTTTTGCTTACAGTCTACACGGAAAGTTAAGGATAAAATAAACACATGTACATTCACAATGCACGAAACGAAATTTCTCTGTCGTAAAACGAAATCATTTCCTCTATTCGATCTAAACCATAAACTACGTACCAAACATTTAACGATCACTAAATCTCGCACTTGTCACATAAAAAAGTGAGAAAAGGCAGCTTCTCTCTATTTTCCTCTCTAGTCAAACACCATCAATCAACCAGCTGACTTCAAATCTCAAAATGATAAAGAACCATCTTTTATACCGACCGAGATAAAAAAGATAAGGAAGAAGAAAGAATAGGAGGAACAGGAAAACCCATGGAACAGGATTAACCCATTTGATTTCTTCGAACTTTATAAAATTGATCTATATGAAAGGAGAGACAATAATGACGAAATCTTCAAGAAATCGTTAAAAATTAATCGATACAATATTAAAAAATAAGACTCGAGCACGTAAATTGCCTGGGAAACGAATTTTAGGAAGAACTTCTTAGAATTTTGGCCTTTAACGATAAAAAAAAAAAAAAAGGAAAAAAGGAAAAGAGTAGATCTCTGAGATAATCTCCCCAAAAATAGAACAAACAAGAATGCCAGTTAGACGCCAGAGAATGTTGGATTATTGACCCTCGACAGTAGCTTAACGAGTTTAACGACACCAGGAGAAGCGGAGCCGACAATTATGTCTCCTCTTTCAGGCATTAAAGCGTTTCGTTTGCGAAGCGTCGCCTTTCCGTGTGGCCAAGGGCAGTCACCGGTCGCTTGTGCCGTTTGAATGACAATCAGGCTGTCTTTGTCTCGTTTCTTCTTCGCCGTAGCGAATGGTGGGGGTTGAACAATCACACGACGACCGTCCGTTAATTTTCTTCGCGCGTTTTCTTCGCGAGTCGCGGATTTCGCGATTTACCTCGAGCAATCCAATGGAACTCTGCTCTAGAACTGCTCTGCCTAAATTAAGCTACAGTAGATAAAATTTCTGTCGAATTGACGTTCTGACGAGTAGTACGTCGAAATATAGATCAATATATATCTTTTTATATAAAGATAATTTGATCTTCAAATCGTTGATTGTCTGAACTAACAAATAGATATTTGCTTATCTCAAGTAAATATTCAATAGCTTCTTGCGAAAGTAGCTTTGCATGCAGTTCGTTCTTCAGGTGTTTCATTTGTCAAAATGCCAGTTCGTCGGGACATGCATCAACTATAAGCGTAACTTTTAAGGAATGCGTAAAACACGATCGATCGGCACAAACCTGGAAACCGACAGAATTCGTTCGTCTACGAGCTCCTTACAAGTAAAAATACGTTGTCGAGATCTTGCTTCACCCGGAAACGTGGGATTCACGAGATTTTATAATCTTGGATGGTTGATTTGTGAGATTGAAAGCTTTGATGGATCGTTGGATCGTGCTATCGAAGGTGTTGGCAAGAAATGAATGAACGAAGGCCGAGTGGTGTGGGATTCAGAATTTGGAGAGCTTGGATGATGATTCGTTTTGATTTCCTTACACGTCAAGCATCGATATCGAAGATTAATTGACGCTTTCCATGTATGTTATTTTCGCGCCTGAATGAACTTATTTCGTAAAATTCGTCCGCCACAGGCGGAATTAATATTCCGGAAGAGTCAAACATCGAAGCGTTAATTACTTCCTTCTGAAGGTGGTAATTATCAAGGCTTTCGCGGACTTACAAGGTTTGGCTCGAGGTTATCATTTATATTGGCAAACGATATACTGCGAACCAGTAGAGTGTTTTTGCATTTCTACTATTTATTTCAGACCGTGATAAAATTTCCTTATTTTTATACCAAGAAGCACTCTCTTTTCAATTATCCCATAAATTACTCTCTATCTTCTATGTAGATGCAAACACACGGTGTATAATTAACTATAAATGTAATCGCTACGTTTCAATTTTTAGATAAATGAAAGTAAAGAAATAAAAAGTGAGAGCCAAGCGCGTTAATCACATGCGATTAAAATAACAGTCGGTTATGTTGTTATACTTTCAGCTGGATAATTGAAAACAAGATACAGAAAGGTTCAAAAGTGCATCGTTTTTCATAAATCATAAGAACACTCTGGATATATTTATGCGATTTTATCTTTTTATAAACATAATTATAGGAATGAAATCTAAATAGAGATATGCTTCGCCTATTAAATATTACAATGAGTTCTTTATATACAGTGGCTCACAAAAATATTTCAACACTTATCGTAGATTCCTAGAAGTATTCGAATACATTCGAGAGTGACTGTATATATATTTTGCAACATTATATGGATCTCAATAGATATTTATCTGCGTCATAAATTCATGAACATCCGCGATTTAACCACAAGTTATATTAGAGGAATATTCTACCATATTTTATCAGAGGAATGTTCTATTGGAAGATGTTAGAATAGAAGAAAATGAAAAATTGTCTCATCCGTATCGTTGATTGTATCTCAGAATCTTCTGTTGCTCCCAGGTAGTTCATCGGCGTAACGCGTAATCCTAGGATCTTGTGTTCATTTGCGTTGAGAACTATAGAGTAGCAATTAAGTGGAAGTAAAGTGAAGTCGGTTGGAAGATAATATCGAAATGTCTTTTCTGACCATTAACTAGCCCGATAGGAAGCGATGAATGAAGCATAAATCAAAGTGAAAGGAGAAGTAGATCATCGGAAGTTGAAGATTGAGACTTCTATGGATCTTCTATTCATAGAAGAACAAGCAGCTTCTTCTTCGTTTACAATATCGCTCGTAGAATCGAGTCTCGTTAGTATAACTTGCGAGCAATTTATCGTAACGACGTGTGGATTACGGATATCGTATTCATTTCTAATACTATGTTAATGCAAATGAGCTACGTTAAGTGAAATAATTTTCCATTGAATGGCGTAATCGAAGAGTTTTTGCATTAAACGTACATTGGCTAGGTAACCTGATTGATTAGAATATTCAGAATAAATCGTGTCTCTAAATATATTGCACTCTATTTAAGTAGAATTAAGATCTTTAACTTTATTTATAATGGGAGAATGTAAGCTGATATAAGTCCTGGTAATGACAATCTCATATAATAGAATATTTCTGAAATTAACGTCCGACTATCCGCATTTTATATTGATCGTCGAAGAAAGAAATAATATATTTCAGAAAGAAATAAGCATCCAGTTTCGTAACCCCGTAGAGAGAAGAAGATTTACGCATCTACGTAAGTATGAGATTGCTGATCTTAAATATCAAATATTTGTCTCAAAAAGAAAATACACTCTCCAAACATTTATAAAAACGAATAAACTTCTCACCTTTATTTCTAAGAATTATAATAATTATACTGTAGACTTTTATGAAAATTTACATCTTTATAAAGACGACTGAAGGAATAGAATTTAAGCAGATATTTATTTTTAACACTTCACTTTGGATATTTTATATATTTTTCCATATTACATACATTCTGTGCAACTTTAAATTTCACAGCTTATAAATGCATAAAAATCTACAATGTAATAATAATCGTATCCAAGCGAACAAAATCAAGTAAAGCCAAGCAAAATGGTAAATTTATAAATTGACAAGATTCCGATGTCGATGAGGCTTTCTAAAGAACATTCTTGGAAACAGGAAAATCCCCTCTTCGTTCACCGGAGATCTATAAATATTTCTTAGCTCCTAAATAATTCACTATAGCTCGCGTAACGTATAATCTTTAGAATCGAGCTTGCTCGCGATCACGCGAACATCGATGGAAACGTGGAAATTATCGAGTTCGTTCACGTTATATCGAACCAGACCGTCAAAGAGACGATAGCTTCTAGTCTCAATGGACAGTTCGTTGGTTAATCGAGCGTATACTCGCGTTCAGCTCGACAAAATGATTCGCCGCCAATTGATTAAGCTGAACGACGATTAAGACCAGACGAATGTTGACATAAATTTCTATTAAGGGGTCACGGGACCGTGTGTAACTGCCATCGTCAAGGAGCATCCCTGTTGGACCAAATTCATTCGCTTTAGGATTTCACGCAATGGTTCTTTTTATAGTACTTTATGGTGCTGTGTGGTTTGGTGAGATGGTCGGTTGGTCGAATACTTGGACAGTATAATTTCAATTTCTAGGGTGTTTCGAGTAATTTAAAGGAATACATGCAGCTCAATTAGACTTGTCCATGTTTCCTCGTTTGCGTTAATGGGAAGCGGCTACTGCTGGTCATTGGCCTAAGAGTCGCTTGTTTAGGTAAGTTGCAAGCTGTGGCTGACAACCGCAACTTCCGAATAAAACATTCCTCTAATTAATAAAAAAAGAAAGTGGTTGTTAAGTGACATAAAGAAAATAAGGAGGATAATTTGAAAATTTAAGAAAGAAGATTTCGCACCTATAATTACACCAGCCGAATTGATTTCATTACAAGTATTTCTTCGATCTTCTTTCATAAAGTGTCGTATAATATCGTGTTTATATGAATGACTCGTACTTTGGGTTTGTTTATATACGTTGTGGGCTCGTTTTGTGTGCATTAGGGGTTTGTTTATTTACCTTTGAAGATCGTTTTCTTTAGGTTTGTCCATAGCCTGTGTTAACGATATTATACAAAAATTACTCTATAAATCTGTGTCTATTAAAAATTCTGAAGAATCTCAGTGAAAAATTCAATGCGTATCACTAATAATAATTAGTAATAATAAAGACCACGTCCTACTTGCTGACCAATTATTTAATCGAACTTTAACTTACATACGAGACCAAAATAAAAATTCATATCTAATAAACGAACGAACGTAGCAGATCTATGTCCCAAATTAAAATCGTGGAAATCTAATAGAAGTTTCTCATAAATGAGAGCTTCCAACGTTTCACAGGGGCAGTATCGGACAAAGAAAAACAGTTGACATCGAACTCGGGGTTTCTCGCGTTTCACAACACAGTGCTTCGCTCGATCGACCTCGTGTAATGAAAAATTATTATCGGTCGGCGATCGCATGACTCGCGTCGCTACATCGGCATAAATAAAAAGCAGACGTGCGGAATAACCGAGAGAGACGAAGCTTCTCCCGTTCGTCGCTCCTATAAATTGTAATCGTGCACTCTCCTCTTCGTCTTCCACGTCCTCTTGTTCCTTTTATTCTCTTTTCGTTTTCTCCTCGTTGCCGGGCCTTTACCAGACGGCAGCAAACCGCTCGAAAAGCATAAATAAAACGCGAGGATTCACGGGTGGCCAACATTCGCGCGGCAACCGATACCGCAAGCCAAAGCCGCTTGACCCTCGACACTCGAAAATTAAAGTACATATCGAGTGGACCTTGTTTTCACCCAACGAGTAAAAACGTCCGATCTTAAAAGCCCAGCTTTAAATAGATTTTCGGGATTTTCGAGAGAAGCATTCTTGGCGAAAGGTTTATGGTTATGCAGATTCTTTGTTCTGGTAGTCATTTTGGTTCTTTGCAATCTGAAGATCCTCCTCGGATGTTTGTACTGTGTCGTAATGGAGAATTTCAAGGTGCAAAAGTCTACGGAATCCTTAGAAAACGTGCAAGGTAAAAAGCTCGTTATAATATTTAGCACGAACAGCAGAACTGTATTTAGATCCTGTTGCTATTATTATGTTTATGAAAGTATGAAATTGCATCGGTAATTAGAAATTCCTAGTTATATGTGTATCGATAATTATGCTATATTTATAAGTATTGGACCATTTACTTATAAATGTGCAAAGAAGATACAAAAGTAGTTCAACTAAATTCTGAATAGATCTAACAGAAAAGCTTTCTGAACTATTTATTTCAACTCGTTACTATTATCTAATAACTGTAATTTATATCAATCTTTTTTCGAAAGAACAAAGCAATTTAAGACTCGAAATGCTCCACGTACAAATACGAAAGAGAAACGAGCCAAGTAGAAAGAACGAAACGCAAGGGAAGAAAAGATACGTTTGCCAGAGCGGATTTTTCCCAAGGACGATAGAACGTTCCAAGTCGGAATGATGCCGGTGTGCTTCGATCTTCGAGAGATAGGTAGTTACATACGTACAATAATTCCCTATATCCAAGTTATGCATGCGGTTTACCTTGTGACATCTCTTGGCTGCAGCCACGCACCTTTCTAACGCGATACCTCGAACGCGACGCAACTGCTACGACCTATCACCTACGGGGTGTTTCAAACATTTTCCTAGTTTCCCATTTTTTTACAGTAATTAATCATTCATGAACATTGCTTAATGCAATGTATATGCGTGCCGTCTGGAAATATACATAACTTTTCTGAACTTGAAGATTTAATTTTCTACCATTGTCTTTATTGAAGAGTTATTTTTGAATTCACAAAATTGAAGTAATTGTTTGGGGAAGCTTTTAGCATCGTAGCAGTATAAGAGTTATATTTTTCAGTTTAAAAATGAAAATAGTTGCAGATGTGAAAGTTTGACGGAGGGAAAAATCTCTCCTTTTCTGTACTCAAATCTGTGATCTATTAATTGATACTATATATAAATCATCGATTTTTTTAAGGCTGCTTGTAGCAGAAACAGTTATCAATTAATATGTGTAATATACTGTATATATAGTTATATATAATTATTTCAGCTTACTTATTTTGACAAAACCTTATCTATGAAAACTGTTATAATAAACTTACTTGTACTGTTACTCCAACAGTCAATATCGAATACTTCGTAAATTCTACTTTCACGAATTACCAGCTAATTTATAACTCGTAATAAAGCTGAAATAACAGCTCGTAAGCTTGATTCAAGCTTATAAATTCTCCTCAGTATACAAATCCAAGAAAAAAAAGGTCACTATCTGTTCAATTTCTGATAAAAGTATACCATCGCAAGATATCCTGATCCCCAACCATGTAAGATTAATATATTCAGGTATCCTTTCACATACGTCAATAAGTGAAACACGGAAATCTTCGTTGGGGAAAAATCTTTGCGAGGAAAGTGTCAGGAAACCTAAGCGTTAACGGTATCTTTCCTTAGGGGAAACTTATGCCATAAAACATTCCACCGTGGAACCCTTCACGGTCCAAATACGGACAATAAACTTTCTTTGAATCTTTGAACTTCTGCACTTCGTGAAACTATGCTAATTATGGAATTATTCATAGATATGAATCATGTAGTCATGTAGCCGTTTAAATAAGCAAATTAGCTATAGATTTGATATAGGCCGCTTTCACCCTTGTTTGCCTAGTGCAACGTCTGTGAAATTTCCTTCCTTTCCTTTTTTGATGAAAACAAAGCGTTAATATCAGAATACTGTTCATACCGATCATTGATACATATTTTTATTAACATTAACCAGATAGCTGTTTTTGACGAGCATACTCGTCATGAACAAATGGCAATATTTTGTGTCATAAATTATAATAAAATAATAAAATTAAAAAATGAAACAGTCATTTCAGTACAATTTAATCTTATGTTGTAACAGCCACACATACTCTATGTTTGACGAGTATACTCGTCATCGTTTACTTTCTGCGACACGTTTTAGGTATATACTTCTCAAAGTTTTCAAAGAGATCGCAACAGCTAACTGGTTAAAAGCATTGATACTTTTATTTAGTCTTCCTAACGATATCCTTCTATATAAAATACGTATATTAAACAGAATTAATTAATTAAAAACAATTCCTATATAAATAGTAAAACGATTCGAATTAAAAAGAACTCAAGCTTTTCTTAAATAAAAATGTCTAGCGTGTCAAGTGGATTTGTAAATATGTTAGCTTCATTATATATAATTTTGAATTGACTTGCATTTTTAATCTTAATTCGACGCAGCATAACAACAACCATGGGAACAGGTTTTTATCCATAGACTTTACCAAAAGTTAATCAAATTCCCACAGAATTCACAATGCTATGATATTAAAATAAATCTATGAAAAATGGTAAATTGGTGATTTCAAGTACTTTTAACATGTTAGATATATCCCTAACGTTACATCAACGATATAAAAGTATGCAGTTTGGTCAATGACACAAACTTTTTCCATTGAATTTATTCACCTCGTGAAAGTGAAAGAGCAAAAGGGAAAAAATGTTACTTATGGAACACCGGATAGGTGCGTGTACCCACGTACTTACGTGGGATTGGAGACACGTGGGCGTGCAAGGTATCTCGGAAGCGCATTAGAAACGTCACCGAGCTGAGAACAGGGGCTCATTAACCTGCGTGTGCCGCACGCTCGGCCAGGTGGGACGGCTTGCAGTAATTATAAAAGTAACACGATTACACGCATGATCGTTGATCCGCCATATTGTTGGACCAACCCTATTATCATGCTTTCATCAGGTAAACTTTCAAAGCCTTTCGTCTCTTGTATAACACTGCACATTTTCAGAGAAACATAAGGTATATAGTATTAAGAGTCACAAAGACTCTTCATGTAACATAATAAGTTATTCTGTATGAAAATATACAGAATTTGTAGATGCAGCGTTATATCGTCGAGAGATCCCAGAGAGATGTTAATTGATATTTGATATCTCTTCGAGTAGTTTGATTTCAATTTTCGAGCTTCACGCGTGCAAATGTTTGTTACTTTTTATTGAAGGTTAATATTTAACGAACGTAATATCAATTATATATTTGAAAGCGTGAAACAAATGTAAATTGGGATTTAATAGCGCGTTAAGTATTTATGATTTCTTATAAAACTGTAGTTGTTCGTAATTTAAACAAAAAAGAAACTTAAAAAATTGGGACAATGCTTCAAAAAGTATTCAAATATTTTATGACTAATTTTAGTATCATCCAATAGCTTTAATATTTACGCGAGTACAAATAAGTGAAAATCGAAATTAATTTTGTCGAAAGCATTTGCACGTCTATAGCAAACTGCAAAGCAAAAAAAAAGCAAATACGCAAAACCTTGTAACATTAACAAACGAGGCAAACGAACAAGCTTCGTGTGTAACGAACGGGTTTTATATTTTCATCCTTGCTTTCTCTCTGCTATTCCCTCTCTCTCATTCCCGCGAATATTCCCTTGACAATTTCGCAGACAATCCATGCTCCTTCGACTTTAAACCGCTTTCAAAATTCTTCACGCGAAGGGACAGCATCTTTTAGTAGGCTGCCACGCTTCCAGGCTCCCTGGATACGAGTTAATTTAATTTCCTTCGCCGACCGGCTGGCGAATCAAAATTGCATTATTCATACTCGACCGGCGTGGCGCTCGTAACATTGACGTAACAACGCATGGAATTGCGCTCCTGTAGGTAATTGTCCGACAAGTCCATCTTCAACTTCGAAATCAAGGAACGCTAGCGATCGGCGCTAATCAATTTTCAGCAGCAGACCTTTGTGCACACGGTATAGTGACTAGCTTTGTTAGGCTTGGACGCAAAGGTCGAACAACAGTTGCCAGAGTTTGTTGCTTGAAGAAATGAAAGATGGATGAGAAGGATTCATCTGAATGAATTATTACGGTACTGTGTTGTGATGGGTTTGTTGCACTTCCTCCAGGGCAAAGGGATTTTGTTTCGTACGGTAGATTGATGATAAATAATGTATTTTTAAATATACTTGAATATCTTATATATTATTCTTTAATATGTATTTTAATATATTACAAGTATTAATATATTTTACGTAAATATTTTTCAAATAATAAATTCAAGTCTTTGTTATTAAATAAATATTAAAGGGAAATTCTTCATTCTTTGACGTTAGTAATTATTCTGCTCTTTTTTTATTTCATAATATCTACTTTTAAAATCACCTCAGAGGATACTGTCACTATTGTTATTAGTATGCAAAATTTCTACATTTCTTTTTATTCAACATTGCACTAAAAATTTTTTTTTTTTAGTACTTTCAGTCTCATCTAAAGTTAAGAATTTTTCTAAAATTAAAAAAGTATGACAGAAGCTCACCAAGACCGAAGTTGCCATCCTGAAAACCACGTACAGCGAAAATACCAGACATTCTGAGGCATCTACACGCACAAAGCGTGCTCGAGTAATTTCGTTAGCAAAAAGTTAAAATTAAGCCAGAGCAATTGGACGACAGGCTCGAGGTAACTTCGGGTTAACGCTAAAATAAAGCTGAAAATAGGCCACAAAAGGGTAGCAGCTTATCAAGCACCGGCCAACGGCAGAATTATTTAAACCGCAATGCACAAAGTATGATCAAGTACGTTGGACCTTAGTTTGGCCGTGTATCAACTCAGCGGCAGTTTGATTAATCGCTCTGCAACGTTAGTTAGGGCCATTAGGACCCTCGAGAATGCTTGTTTTAAGAACACCTTGAAATCCTTCTTCTTTCAACCTTGTATAAGTAATTTTGTATCACGACTTTAACGCATTATATATATATTGCGATTTGGAATTGTTATCAATTGCAATCGTAAAATTTCGTAGCACAGAATAGAAAGATAAAATCGAACGATTGCAGACATAAAGGCTCAATAAAAAATTTCGATAAAATGTTGAAGAAAATTAGGAAAGTTTAGGAGAATTAGATTTTCAGAATCAGATTTCATTCAATAAGTGCGTATGTATACAATTTTCTTCAACTGACTACATACAGTCTCATCGCAAATTGAACCAATTTACCGTCGATACCTTAATTAACATTACTTACGTTGGCATAATTCGCGAACGCCGTAAGGAATCAATTCTAATCGGTAAAATGATCAAAGATATGTAATCGTCAATTACACGGCGAGCTCTTTAACTGTAGCACAGAATTGAGCGAGGCTTAATAGAAACGGGAGCTTCATTTCACACCAAGTTATCGATATTTGATTCAATGCGTCTCACGAATCGGTAACGCCGGGTGTATCGTAATTGAAAGGAAGTATTCCGTGATGAGTTTGCGGTAATAGAAAGCGCAGCCTATTGAATGAGGAAATAGTTACAGAGAAGATTGAGGTAAAGTGCTTCCATGCACTACTTGGTGCGTGACCATTAGAAAAATAGTGTGAAATTGCTTTCAAACAATGCACGTTTTTGAGTTTCCAGAACGATTTTCCGTATTATCTTACGCTTCATGCATTAACTGCTAATTTGCGACCTGCTCCAACGACGAAAACGTGACATAACGGTATAACATTGGTCTGAAAATATGTATTTCCTGTTTCTACCAGCGACGAGGATAGTGGTTTTCCTGGAAATATTCTGAACCCGAGGAAAATCAATAAACGTTTTACGTGTGATTATAGCTGATTTGATAGTTCTAGCAGTAAAAGGGATCATACATTTTTAAATGCAAATTCACGAATGTATACGTGATCAGAGATTTTTGTGATCAAAGATATCTGCAGATGTGGATTAGTTAAATATATTCTTGATTTCTTCGCTACTTCCAATTAGAAGTATCTTACATATAAAAAAATATCCAAAATCTTTTGTGATCAATATTCTCCAAAGAAATTTCAATGCTGATTAAGGAAACTCCTTTCTATTTAATTCTTTTATTAGTATATTAATTTTTATATTAACACATATACTATTGAGTCCAGATAATTGTTAAAAAATACTCAAGGTATTCGAAGGAGAAATTTTTCATCTATATCCAAATTAAAGAGAACTAATTATAGTAAATCTCCTTATCTCATAAAATATAGATATATGTTATCCTATAAAAAATATATTATCACAAATTTGTATTATCTTACAAAATAGTTATCTTATACTTTTGTACTATACTGTAAATGTAGTAAAATATAGGTACAGAAAAAGAGCGACGCGAAGGATATAACAAGATAATAGAGAGAATGAAGCACAGGTGCGATACAATGAGATAAGAGTTTCTACATAGAATGAGTTATACAAATGCATAAGATGTAAATAGACGGGCTGAAGTACTCGAAAGAGAGGGGAGAAAAGAGGACGCCAAAATTTATTAGCCAGAGCGAGATGCGGAAATTTGGAAGAAGATAGTAACTTCTAAAGAGAAGAGAAAGATAAGCTATGCAGCATATGTGAATCGGAGATAGATTCAGTGAAACATCTGGTGGAAGATTGAGTGTACATGGATAGACCTGAGCCAGAAGAAATCCTACACTGGAAGAAATCTTAGGAAACGAAATGTTACAGGCCGTGATACATTGACTGAGAAGACAATTCAAGAAAAGTAAAAATAGGAAACTAAGAACGATACCAGAGAAAGTTACGATGATAACGCCGTTGCCGTAACGCCGCAGATTCTTCTGTCCTCTTTAGTTGCAGTTACAGGTTTAAATGGCACGAAGTTTAGATGTAAATACGCTTTGGGACATTAAAATGTGGGATGAGTAAGTGTGAGCACATTAGACATATTAAACAGGTATATCGTATAACTAAATCTAATCTAAGTCTAAGTAAACTAAGTCTATTTCCCGAGGAATTTTTCCCGGGATCAAACTTAATCAAGCACAACATACTTATACTCATCTCTAGACCAAATATGTTCTTCGAACATGAAATAACCTTTTTTCTCCTGATCGTCGGAGAAAATTCAAGATTATTGGACGCAATGTGCCTTCGTTGCGGTAGGTTACACAAAACGCGTTTCGATTTTCGTTGTTCGAAGGATGCTATCCGAGAAAAGCCAAACGCAACGCATAACTTTCGATTGTTGCGAGAGCTAAGCCGTGAACGAGCATATATACTACTGCTTTTCGCCTTTGTGGCTTTGGCAACAACTAGGTCAATGATAACGTTCAGACTTTGATACCAAACGGTCTCGTCTGCATCTGCATCGATATCGCGCACCTTTTATCCATCGGACCGAAGAAAAATTCCATGAAACATGAGCGATTCTCGCTTTTTCTGATTACGTCAATCGTTGATGAAATGGAATTGGTTGATTTTTACGCCCGATAGAGTCGATTTTTGTTCGCTTCTTTCCGTGGAAACCAATTTTTTGGATGTTCGATGTTCGATGATGCGACGGTTTTTGTTAGAAAAACTCTGCTACACTGTATGCATTGATACTGATAGTATAGGGATCACGAGTGAACGACACTAAACCTTCCAGTGACCCTATTAAACTAAGTAAAATTATGTATAAACTTTTTATAGAAAACTAAGCTAAATCTTCGAAGAGTCAAAAACGTAAAAAAAGAAGGATCTGAATAATATAATTTTCGTGATTAATGATAAACTGTTAATCAAATACTTAAATTTAACAGCGAGAAACAGAATTAAAAATAATAGACATATATTAACATATATGACATATATTATTTGCCCATGAATTTTTCACAAGAAAATCAAGTTATATTATTTTCCGAAGCGTGAGAAATATAAAAACAGAAAACAAGTAGATATAATTATATTTTATACACTGAGAATTCTCATGCATTTATGAACAATTTAAAGGTGCAAAAGTACATAAAATATTCAAAATATAGTACTCTTTATAATATTTATCGAAACAAAATAATTGTCTACACCTAGGTTCCATGTTTTAAATTATATTCATAAAAATACGAATTTGCATAAATAATCGTAGTCTAAGCATGTACGTCTAACCATGTCATGTAACACGTTAACATTCTATCGTCGCGTAACACGCGTTGAACGACCCGGTAACCTGCACCTATCTAAACGAACTGCGCAAAACAGCAATTGAAACGAACTGAACGAGTGGACGAGGCACTCGAGAC
Source organism: Bombus impatiens (assembly GCF_000188095.3). NCBI lineage: Eukaryota > Metazoa > Arthropoda > Insecta > Hymenoptera > Apidae > Bombus > Bombus impatiens. The sequence goes on along the minus strand of NT_176837.1, from coordinate 1,046,145 downwards.
ATACGAGAGTAGCAAAGAGCAACAAGCGCGTGAAATTGTTACGTAGGAACGACGACGAGCGTGATCGACCAGCCAGACAGACAGGCGGCTCATCCTGTCGTACCTTAATCTTGCATTGTTGCTCGCTCTGTTTGCCAACGGTCTGGTAAATTATGCAGATTGTTCAACGGTTGAACGACGCGACAGAAACGGTTTTCCTGCGTCCAGCGCACTGCGTGGGGAACGAAACCACACGCATCGGCCATGAAGAAGCACTCTGTGCTCGAAGGATTCGAGACGAAAATAGTGGTGCGTGCCGGCACACGTTAAATATTAAACAGTCGCGATGCAAAAACGGAACTGGCTCGCATGCGTCAATCGAACGGTCGCCTCCTTTTTTAACCTCTTACCTGGTAAAGACGAGTTAATTCGTCATTCAGCTTACTAATATCATCAGCTTGACAATTTGTTATTAAAGGATACTGAGGGATGTTTTTAAGGGTATGGCCACCGTTGATGCGTGTTCTGGAGAATACACGCGTTAAGAACAATCAAAATATGTAAGATGCTTAAGAGTATATTCATTTCCATCTCCAGACGTTTCATTTGTCAGAAGGAGAATTGATCGCAACACACATTTGACGTAACCGTAGCTTAATATGTTATCGTTACGTCATTTCTTTACGTGTACATAGATTATATCATATCTACACCTGTAATAGATGTAATTAAGGTTAATTGGATGTCGTTAGCAATTTTGAATTTCCCGCTAGGATTAAGGAACGATGCGGTTAATAGGTTGGTCATAGCGGTTACTTGTATAGTTGGTAGATATTAATGAAATCGTAAGATCGGTCTTAAGGTTGTAAAATCCCGATTAGTTGATATGCTTCGAAGTTTGAAATAAATAATTTGAAATTTTAGGAGACGCAAGGATGAAATCCTGAGGGCTGTGTAATATTAATTTAGAATTGCTTTTTACTCTTTTCCTTCTAAAAACATACGTATCAACGTTTCACCGTAGAAGGATTTTCTTAACACAGTAATAGAAGGTCTTCTTAACCAAAGTTTGATAAAGTACCTGACTTAATGACACATCGCCATTTAACGTCTTCATCTACGATCTTACTGAGTTATTGGTGTCAATAACTCTGTATGGTGTCGGTAAATAACTGTACACTGAGCAGGCTGTAGCGCATCGTAAATTTCGACTTAAATCTCAAATTCCATCGCCAATAAATCAATTTTTCCACGAATCACCAAACCTCACCGAACCAAACTGCATTTTCAGAAATGTGCAAGAAAAATCTAGCAAAAATTGATCCTCGCGCAGCGAATAACCGTCAACGTCGAAATTTCCAAAACTCAAACAACGAGAACAAACTCATCAGCCGAAAGCAATGTTCATCGACGAATACATCACACGATTGGTAGCCGACAAAAGCGCGATTCGTATTATCTGTCGTGGCCTGGCCTCGAATAAAACCCGGTAGAAAATACGCTGGCTCGG
>NT_176837.1:1014502-1043945 GCF_000188095.3 Bombus impatiens | reverse complement strand
GAGCCTCGTGCGCAGGACTAACCCACGTTTCGAATAATAAACTGGTTTCGGAGTTCCGGTTTTCCGTCTTTCTTCGTTCCGATAGCCGGTCGAACCAGAGGATCGCGGGTACGCAAACCTTAATAAGGCAATGAAACCTTTATGCTCATACATGGCGAGACTAGGCGACCGGTGTTTCTTTCTCTGTCTGCCTTTCTGCCAGTCTATGGATTCGAACGGGAAGGAAGCATCCTCTTCTCCTTTTCTAGTATGCGGTTGATCGATCGAGAGACCTGTCCGATGACAGCGACAGCAATCGGTAGAAAACTTATGGATTGGAGGCGCACCGTGTCGATAAATGTTGGCTAAATCTTTAAACTCGACCTCTCTTGGGTCAATGTAAAATTTATATGTAAGGCTGAGAGTGTTTTGTACATATGTAGCACTTGCAGTATAAGATTTGCTATCGTATGTTATTTGCTAAATTTTTAATGTTTCGTTACATGTCAAACGTTGTGTATTCGTATTTATACTTTTCATAGAATTTGAGATTATTTTAATTCTTTAGTAACAGAATATTTGTAGGTCCATGAAGTTTCCATCGAGTTTGTTAAAGCGAAAGTTTGATTATTCCTTCCTTTGCGGATTATTTGTATGTTTTTGTTGGAAAAATTGGGAGTCGATGTTATTTTGACTACTTGCATCTAATGGAAAAATTTGATTTAAAGGTCAAATAGTGGAGGTATTTTTTTGATTTTTTCTAGGTATCTGACGCGAAGATTTGATTAAAGGTCAAATACTGATGACGTTTTCCAATTATTTGCAGTATTCGAGAAATTTATATTTTTGATGAAATTTCGTTCTATCTTTGCTTGTTTGTAATAGAATATTTATAGGTCCATGAAATCATAGACAGGTTGTTTGCTATTACGAAAATTGGAAATGTTTCATGGTTGCAGGAAAGGTTGCAGGATCTGTTCGTTATTGGTAACAGAGATTACTATTGTGATGTAAGGGGAAAGATCAATTTGCGATAAATTCTCGGTGAGTAATAAACTCCAAGACCATAAGAATGCTTCGGCTAGTAAACCTTGAACCTTGAAGTAATTGCGAGTTAACATCCTTTACGCAATATTAATTTGACTGTATTGCAGTGTTGATCATTACTGTAACCTATGGAACGCCACTAAAAGAGTTTGAAGGTTACAACGCAGATTTTTATATAGACATATGCAGGTTTTTCCAAGGTAATTAGGAAATAATAAAGTAAAGATCTTTTCCTCCTTTTTATATCAGGATTTATCTTGTTTCCATTGCTTAAGATATACAAAAAAACATACTCTCATAGATACAAAAACAAAAACATAATCTCTCAAGGATACAATCGACATTCTTGCGATTTCCTCAGGAAACTTAATATTTACAAACTACTAATATTTATCATCCTAACCCTAACGAATCTGGAAACAAAAAAAATCAATAATTCTGAACAATTAGCGCCACCGTATCGACCTAAGAACATATGTATAAAACGTATTCAAATGTCTACGTATTTTCCCTTGTCTGTATCATGTAACAGCAAACTACGGTTCCCATCGAATCCGCTAAAACCCTACCTTCTAAACGTCAATCTTATCAAAACGTATGTCCCGTTGACGCATTAAAATTCCGTTACACGTTTCCCCATCATACGCGGTGACCTCATACAACAAAGAATCAAACCTCATAGAAAGAAGACGATTATAGAATCAAAGGGAGAAAGACAGGAAGCAAGAAAAATCTTCGTCGCGATACTTCTGCCTGTAAACGTTACTCGATCAAAGACAATGGAAACCGTGAAGACAATCGAACGTCAAGCCCGTGGAAGCCTTTCATTGCTCAACGTACAAACACACAACACGTGCGCCTTGTTACATGCTCACATACACAACTTATATACAGAATTCTGCGTATTGAAATTCAATCGTGCTGCTGCATCTTGGATGCCTTTGTCGTTCACGTCGTAGGCCGCTGTCGACACAATTTCCGTTTCGTCGACGGCAATTCGAATACCGAGTTTCCCGCCCGTTTCCACGATCCAGTGACTGGAGAACACGCGCAAATCACCGGAGCCAGACCAATTATGTATATCGTATTCATACCCTGTGTCACAGAGTTATGTACCATTGACTCTTCTCGCGTTGCTCAGTGTTTTCATAGCACCATGAAAAATCACTGTTCTCACAGTGCATTGCGCAAACAATGTTGGGAGATCGTTTTCGAAACGATTCTAAGGTCCATCGAACCACGATCGATCATCTCTACCGTGAGAATGGATTTTTTAATTGCTTCGTTAGCTGTTGAGATTTCGTTAAAGATCATCCGTTTATTCTTTTACCTATTTTCTTCTTTTTTCTTTTCCTTTTTTTTTTGTTTTTAATTTTTCGTTGTTCACGATTTATCTTACTTCACGTTCTTTTTAGTTTTGATCGATGTACGACGAAATGTGCAGGGTTATAGAAAAGAAGGCATATGCAGTACAGACATGAGTGGTGCAATCTAGTTTCTCGGCGAACAAAGAAACGATCACACGCTAGATTATCCGGGTTTCGCTTGTCTCGTGCATTATGAACGTTCGGGGACGTAACGATGGTGTGACGAAAGGTTTAATTGTGAATAATACGGCTGTCTATCCGCGGTTCTAGAGAAGTAAATATGACTGTGTTAATCGTCGTATGCTAATTTTGTGTTATTAATTTCATATGCTTTCGAAATCTTCTAAATGAATGTTTAAATTAATTCTCCTAATAAGCGATTTCGTTATTTTGTAAACCTTACATATTCGTGCAAAATATTAATTTCCTTTCTTTTAATTAATAAAGGTTATTAATTTGCTTTCATAGAGCTTATTAAGGAACGACGATATTTCATCAGCTTTTTAATCAATTATATTCCATTGTTTCTTCCTACTATACAAAATAATCTTTCCTTTTGTTCTATATATATTGTAATAAATTCTATTATATTTATTACACCTATTAATCCTTTTTAAAACACTTCCATAGAAACAAGAAACGTCTCTTTGATCATAGATATCTAAGTAAATCCTTCTTTTTACCGTAACGTAGGAAAAAAGACGGAGAACGGTTCAATTAAACGAACTAACGATTCCGAACATATTACTCGATCTTCAAACGTGAGCAAATAACCAATTATTAACGAAAGCAATTACCGAGTGAATCACAATTATCGGCCATTCGTCTAAAGGAATTTGTAACTTTCACTTGATCGCCTTTAACTGGTAATCGAATCGCAGTGAATTGTTCTAAATGCTTTGCACACTTTCGGCGCATCAAAGGAATAAGCGAAACGCGTGATAAATTCGATGGGATCAGAGAACGAGATTGCGTTTCGCATCAATCTTTTCTCCCCCTCGTAATCGATTTCCGTTAATTACTCATTAATTTCCGTTGTCTTTATACTGCGCTGTTGTCGAGTGAACATTTTCAGGAAACGAGATTGAAGAGTCTTGACGTTCACGTAGAAAAATAGTTACACCTACGTTTACACATTTACTTTTATTATTTTCATACTAGAAATAATCTTAAATTCTGATTGCATGTGAAATTTACTATTAAATAACGTTAAGATTTAATCACAAGTGAGATTTATTGTTAGCAACAGACGATAGATTTTATAACATCGAATACAATGAATAGTTCCTCGAAATAATTTCCTTTAAGAGTACGAGTTCCTGTTATTATAAAACGTACTGTATATGTGCAACATTCATTAGCTAGAAAGTTTTTCCTGTTTGCAAGACAGCATTATCCCCGGAGCAAAATGCTTTCTGAAACATCTCAGCGATATATGTATGCATCCACAATCAGCTTCCTTCTCAAGTGTGACCCTTCAAAATTTTACAACGGCCTTCTCGAATAACGGTACGAGTCCCACCAATACGAGTATTCTCATTACCCGGCGAATACGTTTGCAAATATCTGGAACATTCCGATTCGAGAGAGGCATCAAGGTATTATGGCCAATTTACGGTGATCTCGTAAATTGGCAACTTCCGTAAACAGAACTTTCGCGAATTATCCAAAAAAAGAATCCAGTTCGAAAGAAAAAAACAAACCGACGAATACTTTTGCGAGACCGAAATATCAGCTTGTCCTAAAGGTTTCTTTCGTTTTCTAAGGAAATAATAGATGCACACTATTTTTTGTTTTGTATTATTTTATCGAATTATGTATGATCCATTTTGGATCCTAATCCAAATTCCAATGGAATCTAATATTTTCGGGAATATTCTATATTTCGAATTTTGATGTATGAAATTATTTTACGCCATCGAAGGAAACTTTGATTTCTCTTCGAAATCATTTCTTTAGTCAATAACAGCGAGTGCTATTGCTTTGCACAATTGAAATTGCTATTTACGAGAGTTTATATACATTTGTTTATGCAAAACGTATATAAAGATACGTGTTACCATGTTTTAGTCCCGTACTTTTTGTATCATACTTCCGCGTACATTACTGTTTTCAGCGATATCGTTAAGGAAACTCTAAAAACTTCTTCTTGCATCACGTACATACTATAAACCAACAGTACGATAAAACCTGTTCTTATTTAATATCTTCTACCAAAAACTTCAACAGCAAAGTATACCGCTACAATTAACCAAACACTAAATCACTATATATTATTAAGCATACAATGAACAGCAAACAGTAACAATTTATATCTTTCTTTTTACTTCATACGATCAACGTCATAAATAATATTACGCGATACTTTATTCGAATCGGTCCATAGAAAAATTCTATTGCAAACGCGAACGCCATAATCACAGATCATAATTTCTTTACCATCATCCCTCGTTCAAAGATCATATACCGGCGCCACGTGCCTCGCCCTACAACCGCCAACTTCCCACGAATTCCTCGTCCCAACTAAACAAAGCGAAAAAAAAACATAAAAATTTTATAATCTCCAACATACTCTACTCGTAAAAATTGCAGACAATGTCTGTAACCATGCAGCAGCCCTTTCATTTGGATTTCGAATAGCACTGATTTTGAGTGGTATCCGGATGCGTTCTCGCGATGGAAAAGTTGCACGCGTCCTCGTTGTATGAGCCTCAAAGCTTGCACGTGCCTGTTAACACGTGTTACGTTGTAGCTGCGCGTGTTCCTCACCGTTGACACGTGTAACAATAGCCGGACCATCGCGTCGAACCTCCAGTGGCCTTTCTCTCGCTCTTACTGTAATTTCCGGTAGAGCGATACTTCTACCGAGATTAAAGGGCGAAAGAGAATTTTTGGAACGCATCCAGATGTTCACGAAAGAAAAATAAAGAAAACGTGCAATGTTTGAACCACAAGATCTCTTTCTTTTTTCCCCCGCTGTTGCTAACTTGAAACTGCTATCACTGAATGAATTGTCGTTTTGATTTGACTCGATTGAACGTTGTCTGAAGCAATTTTTAATGGTAATAGTATATGTATGTTGCGTAGATGTATCCTATTTATCCTTTGAAACAGATTTTAAATGTGTCAAGTAATTTGATAGGTTTCATGGATATTAATTTTATGAACGTGTCCCGTAATTTTACGAGCGTGCTCCTATTTTGAAAGTTATTTTATGAATTGTTAATTTCATAGAGTTTATGGATACTAATTTTATGAATGCGTTTTAAGTGTGTTTTTACTTTGGTAGTTACTTTACGTATTGTTAATTGTATAGTTTTTATGGATATTAATTTTATATGTGATTTAAGTATGTTTCTATTTTTGCAATTATATAATTTATATTTTTGCAATTATATAATTTATATATTTGCAATTATATAATTTCATGACTGTCGATTTTATAGATTTCACAAATACTAATTTTGTAAATAAGATCTTTTCGTGTTTAATTTATAATTTTCATGCATTTTAAGCGCTCAACATTTCAAGCTTGAAAATGATAAACATGGCATATGCACCGCGTTTAAAATCTTCCATATCAAAATATTTAAACAACTTCGGAATACTTTAAACAACGCATTTATACGATAAGAAACTTGATACTTGATTTAACGCAAAACATAATTGCATAATTCATCATATCATAATTCCTCAGTCTATAAAATGTTCTGCAGGATGTGACAATCGTTGCTGCAACCTATAACCTTAGAATCGGCGACAATACAATCGGCAAATAGCGATAAGAAATTCGCTGACCGACCTACTTGCGTTTAGCACGATGCAGCAGAAAGCATTTTGGGACACGGCGCGGCGTGTCTTCGTCGTCGTCGCGAAACGCTGACTCGCCGATTTTCGAGAAAAAGTACAGAACCAAGGCCGATCACCTTGACACATAAGAAGATATTTGCTTTTGGAAGCCGGAAAACGTTAATCGCTGTCTCGCGTTGTTGCTTTGACTTCGCCTGGTCTTTGTACTCATTTATGTCACGATTGTCCTCATTCGTAGCACGATTTACCTTTTAAAGGCTGAGTAATAAAAAGATGTATAACATTAGGGAAAAACGCAGAAAACCAACATATAACTAACGTATAATTTCTCTAAGGTACAAAGAATACGACAGAATAATTGAAACTTTATAAAAGCCCATTTTTACAAACTCGAAATTCCAACAATATCTTTGTGGTTTAGAAAAAAGTGGCAATTCATCATAGAGTAATAAATACTTCAATTTGTTGAAATTTCATAGAATTATAGGACTCGGATCAAAGGAGAAACAGAGACGAAAAAGATATTTAAAAAATCCTTAAAACGCAAATGTTAGGAAATAGGATCACAACGGTAGAAAACATGTTACTACGATTAGAATGGTAGAAAGTTGAATGGAATAACCTAATTGGAATAAAAATAATGGCAACATTTGATTTAATATTAGATACTGCGTGTTAGAGTTTCATTTGCGACGACAGACAAACTCTAGAAAAAAGTGATATTTCTTCAATTTTTCTTGATGATGAAAAGAGAAAACGAAGAAGCGGAAAATACATATAACGTCAAAGAGGAAAAGTACGATTTGCTCTATTAAATTAGATTACTCGATGATAAAACACGGTTGGTTAACTTCTCCGACGCTGTTAATTACCGCGTAGATATTTCAAGGAACGTAAATTACGAATAAAATTAGCGGAGGTTTGATCGCGATGATTATCGCGTCGTTTACTTTTCGCTTCTTGCTCGTCGATAATTGAACGATAAAATTAAAGCAACATAGAGTTCGTCAAATCATCAAACCGTTTCGAAAGCAAGGCGTCGTTAAATCTAATTAACGATGTTATAATATCGTGCACGACAAGTTCGTAACGCGTTGAGTTCGCTTGAAATTTTTACGTCAGCGTAAACCGACTGTTCGTACATAGTTAATATATTTTATCGCCAGCCACATTATTGAGATAGCGAATTAGTTTTTAAACAGGTTGCATTCCGTTTCTCGTTTACATTTCAATTCGATAGAAGCCCGTCTCTGGCAGAGCGGAAGGCAATTAGAGAACGATAATCATCGCGATCTGTATGTTTTTGTAAGTCTCTTGATTCCGCGTCCGTCGGAATTCTATGTAATAATTTCGTGTCGAAAAATTATACGAATTAAAGTTTCTCTAGACGTAACAGTATATTCTCTGACAATTTAAAATATTAATTTATGAATAATACAACGAGCATAAACGTTATATTAAATGAATAACGTTATATTAATTTCTCTGATCAATTACACGTTCATCACCGTAGAAATTTATGAACAAAATTAAAACAAGTCGAATGAAAGAGCGAGGAAACTTAAATACCAGCCACGGACAATTTTCAGCAAATAAGAATATCTTTAAAAATTTGGAAATCTATGAAAATATCCGATACACAAACAGAAGCGAAAAATCCGGTTTATTTGCAAAAAGATATCTGGTAACCGAAACAGCATGCTACAGTTGCGCAATCGATAAAACCGCTTTTTTCATCGATATTCATCGATGGAACGTCGAAATTACAACGATGTTTTCATCCCATCGAACGCAAACACGATCGTCGACGTGGCCAGTCCGTAAACACATCTTTCGTATGCACCGAGATACGCGTATGGAAATGCGCATTGTTTGCCGTGTAAACGCGCGAACGAGCCGACGGAAGTCACGTGACGGCCTTTCTTTCTTTCTTTCTCTGTTATAAGCTACCGGAAGCGAAGTCGATACGAACAAACGTTGGCGCAGTCCTCAAGCGCCATTATGTAAGAGACAGAAGCGTCGTCGATTTCTCAAAAACAGGAGAGATTCGATCTATTGGAATTCCGATGCTCAATGCAATAAAAGAGTAGATAAAACTATGTTTCCTTTTAGTTCGTTATTTTTTGTTCCCTTTTCTTTGTTTTTCTTCCTAGAAATTGTCGAATTAGTTCTACGTATCTCGTTCACGCTCCGATAAATGTACGCTAATTAAAATTTCGTTCCAACAGATAGAGTTAAATAACACGTCAATATGATATAGAAAATGCTTTTTTACTTTAAATATTCCAAGCTTTCTAGTATACGTCACAAAACAAACGAAACTAATCCTCACAGAATTTCACTACTTTACGGTTGTTAAAGTGTTTACAAAAATCTGCTTCACGGCATATACATATTACAATATATGCATAACACCAAAGTAATTCGAAATTCGATACCTGACACGGTATACCAAACATAACACCATCCCGCACAGTTGCCCGTAAGATCTCAAATCGAAGTCTCAAGGCAACTTCCTCATACCTAAAGATCGTGTAAATGAAACAAATGCTTACTTCTTTTACACGCGAAACAGCAAAAGGGTTAATCGAGTGTTTCGACGCTTATCTAACTGCAGGATCGTGAATCGACGAATCATCGGAACGATTCTATTAACCCTGTGAACCAATGGCGACTAACGGGATCTACGCGTGGCCCTTGCAGCAACGTCTTTGATCTAGGTGGGGCGAAATTAATACAGGATCGGCCTCGTCGTTGTATCATAGATAGCAAAATCGCGTGTTGCCTGTTCCCGGCCATCACAAAAGAAGAACACAGCTGGTTACATTGCCTTTCTCGGCCAAGGTTCGCGCAAAAACCGTAATTATCGAGACGTATAACGACGAGAGCCGAAGCAACGTTCGAACTCCACGTGATTTATGTTCAAAGTTTTAATAACGACACGGAAGAGCTGTAGAGAAGGGGTCTAGGACGCGGAAGATGCAATTTCGTGGGGCGTTCAACCGTATCGGCCGATAGACAGCGTCGCGTAGGCCAGAGTCCTCTTCGTCTTTAATTAGCGAACCACTCTCTCGGACTCTGTACCACTTGACCCGGTGCAGGCACGTGAACGAGAATCGATGTCACTTATTCGAGCACTTGTCGTTCATTAAATGCGAAAACCTAGGGGGGTTTCTTTGACGTTTTTCTTTTTCTTGTTGTTTCTTTTGTCGATTTTATTTGCTAGAGTTAGCCGGAAAGGAAGAGGTAAACGCTCGTGCAACGTTTCTCAACGAAGGCGGATTTTTCCCTTTGTTCCGAATGATCGATTATGTAACACGAATATTTCAATATACAGATGCTTTTATATTCAATTCGTTAGTTCTTTGTGGTGTAACTAGCTTGAAGGAATAAGATGGCTTGCGGTATATCCTGCACTTGAGTAGATGAAATATCGTTTGGCGAGGAAAATTATGTCTGTTAAGAAAAGAAATTGTTCTATATCGTAAATAGCGTATTTTGAAAGTGAATATTTAAATAATTTTCGTAAATATACTGTAAGCTTACAGTCTCTCCCATTGTACTGCCCATTGTCCTTTACATCTTCAACGATTCATCAGTTAATCACGAATTAATTCGCACCATAGTACAAACGTGTTTCATTGATACTCTGGACGATAACAATACAACAAACGGCGATAAACAAAAATAATCTTAAAAGCGACTGCTATAGCTTGAAACCTAAATTAAATTGTACGTCCCAAATATAATAATTTTTCACAATTTTGTGCCATAAAAAACGGTATTAGAAAATGTAAGAAATTGCCTCGTCCTTCGCGCGTTAGAAATTTCCGGTGGCACGCGTGAAGTTCGAAGACCCTGAATAAAATTACGCGAAACACGGATACCAACAGGGATAATTTCGTTGATAACCAAAACTGGTTATCTCGGTACACCGGACGGCTACGGAGCTACTAACACGGTTCATTGTCCTTTTGTCAGTTAGACCACACATGCCTGCCGCCACTTACCGGCATCAAGCGACGTTTACAAAGGCGTAATTGTGATTTGTATCTACGTATCCCGCATGACGTCCATCGCGTGCGGAATTACAAGGAACGCAGCCTCGTCGTGATTGCACTTCCTGATAAACGTCTCTATCGAATTAGTAATTTTCGATCGTCCGTTGCGATTATTAATGGCGATATGCTCGCGGTGGAAACGCAACCCGTCCGAACATCCTCGGGTAATCTCGCGATGCACGCGTTTTTCGTGCACACTGTTGCGAAGCAATTATAAGTAGGCGTGTTCTGCGATCAGCATTGTTAGACACTAGACACGTTTCTTGCTCGTTGCTTGTCCTGTTTTTTTATTACTGTAATGTGATATACTGTTTAGTTAGCTGCGGTTACCGGCGTTGTTACTAGGAAGTTCCTATGGATGAAAGTGGTACAACTAGAACATTTTACGTTAGAAATACGTACATGTATACGTATGTATTTCAAGTATATGTATTTTTATATTTTACTTCGTATCGGGCATCGTGGATTTCGATTAATTGATTATTCTTTGTGTGATCATCTTATTATTGAAAGTTAGTTAATTTTATTTACTGTTGTTTTAAGAATCGAGATTAAATCTTTTCGGTAACTACTTTCAATGATACGAATGTTAATAGTTTTGTGGAATACTTCTCATCCGGTGTATAATTATAATTATACTGTAGATGTTTATGGAAATTTTTATTTCTATAAATACAAGTAGAGAAACTTATTAAATATTAAACATTTAGATACTTATTACCGTGCTGCGATTAAAATTGTGTCACAATCGATACCCGAGTTGATCACAAATGAATAAAACATTAACAGAGAAAGGAATTTTATACATCTGATCCGATGGTACCTTGTTTCTCTAATTTATTCAAGCTCGGCCATTAGACAATCGGAAACATCCTCCTACTAGGCGTTACAGACATTTCAGTAGACAATTCTCTATTTAAAGCGACGCGCTTCGGTAGAATGACGACTTCATTATCATTCACGCGAGCATATTCACGGCGATAACAAGAAATCTATTGAAACGTAAACTGAAAGGCATCAGTGAAAAGAAGGACATAAATCGAATCAACATAATGCATATTTAAGCGGAGTCAATGATAGCTTAGCCACAAATCAACTTTCGACGACCTTTCGAAACCAATTTCCGCCTAAATGAATCACAAACGACGCGATACTGCTGATACACGTCTCCTTCGTATGAGCATAACTTTCTGACTATCGTATATGCCATGGTTAGCTCGAATTTCCTTCTGACTGTAGTTTTCCTTTCTTCATGGAATTGGAGAAAATTTCGTTACTAGTGAAACGTGTATGATTATCGGTTGGTTGGAAATTATTAGTGAAATCGACTCGGTATTGGATTTCTGGAACGATCGCGTCATTTTATTTATAAATTTTTCAATCGAATTACATTATCGGATTCTGTTTTCTAGCTATTAAAGACATTTCCAAGGATTCGCTTTATACTTTTTTCGCTGATATTTCTTCTACGTTCAAAGAACTGATTCGTAGTTGTTTAAATTTCATAAAATTATAGGATCCATGTGGAGGAAATAACAACAAAAAGAATATTAAGCGAATAAAAACATTGTGAATGATATGTTGCGTTGACACAACATTGACGCCTAATAGATTAAAGAAATTCAACGGTGTGTAGCGTAATTCAATGATATATTTATAACATAGAGAAGCTATTACATGGTTCGTAGTGGGTTAATGACGAAACCCAATTGTATATTTTTACTGTCAATGGTTTTCAAAGAGATGTTTATCGACGGGGAGTCGTCGAAGAGGCTTGTCAAATTGATTCTCGACTACTTTACGCTTCATCCGAGTTTTAAATTGACACTGAGGAGATTAATATTTAGTTACTAAGCCGCGAAGTTTAACAACGGATTTCCTGTACACTGTTGTATAACAGGTAATTCTGTTTCGCATATTTCTGTCGGCAATCTGCAGGGCTTCCCTGTTGCCATGCGCTCAAGGATCATGTTCAAGGCCTGGCAATCTGGCAAACTTCGTGATCGAAATCAACGGTTAATTTTAGTAACTCGGTTTTATTTTCACAATTCCATCTCCTACTCAATCCGAATTTATTTATTCAAAATTCGCATATCGGATTTAATCGGCTCCCCCCTCCCCCCTCTCCCCTCTTTCTCTCTGTAATTTACTTTCAAATCTGAGGATTCGAAACGATCGCTCAACTCGCTAAAAATCGTATATGATCGCATAATACCGCATGATAAGAGTAGCTAGGCAGAAATTGATTAGCTCGAGGAAAGCTTCTTCCTCGATTTGTCGTTGCTACACGTGAACAGCCGACGCTTGACTAAGCGTCAAATAAAGTAAAGGAAACCGCAAACGATGCAGCCGATCCATGTAAGTATAGCCGACAACGAGCCTAAGGCTACTTCCACAGGAAGATGCATGATGAGATACGCAATCAGAAGTACATATTGTAAAACACAGGAAGATACTCATGCAATGCAGTATCCAGTTAATAAGGTGGTTGACAACGAGCGTTGATCACTTGTTTGTTTCTTAATTAATCTGATAACCGAATCATCCTTTAATCAGAAACTTCTATGTCCATGAAATTAGAAATTGACGAAAGTGAATGAATTTCAGATAGGTGAATATTAATTTATTCCTAGGTTATAAAATTTTGTTTCGTATAAGACCACGTTCTGGAGAAAATCGAATTAGAATATTTGCCGAGCGTGTATCAATTTTTGCCCAAGCATATTGAAACTCCCATTCTCTTCAAAACAATGTCTTTTAAGCCAATGAAAATTTCAATCTACGTTTCTTACTTATTTTCACACGCGTAATAATCCCCCGTCAATTGTCCATTCCTGCGTAGTTAAAATTTCCATATAAATTCACAGCTGTTCAATTCTGATTTTCTCGAGGTTGAAGGCTTCCACGCAACTTCGTCATTCTCGATTTTTGCCTTACTTTGAACCGTAGAACATCGTTGACCTCGATTGTACCACGAACTGAAAACCGTTGCGTACATCGTCGATATCTATCATGCGTTCATCGTCGATACCTATCATACGTACATCGTTACACGCGTATCTTCACGCGTGCAAATAACCATAGAGCGTCTTCAACGAAGAAGCCGAGAAACGTGGTGTCGTGGGCTTTCGCCCGACGACGCTGTATACTCGGCCTTATAATCGCCTGGACAAATGGATATCTCCATTAGCATAGCTATAAGCGCACCCGAGAGACCCACATATGCACGGGCGCATAAAGTCAAAGTGCGTATGAGGATAACGGTATAATGGCGTGGCACGGCCGTGTACACGGAGACACCGAGACACACATTGTGCAGAGTGTAGGCGATGGTGAAAACGCCTGTGTGCGTTATGCGTTTCCAAGGACCTCGGAATTCGACGAACAGACACGGCGAAACGGCTAATCAACGCAACGGTTGGCCGTGATTTTCAAACGTTGCCGCAGGCAATGTCTATCGGTCAGGCTCACGCTTCACTACGTATTGGTTCCGCCTGTAATTTACTTACTCGTTGAACCTCATTGCCTGAAACACAATTGGTCGTATCGACGGCACGAAAACGAGCTTGCAACGTGTCTATCGCTGGAGATTAAGTTTGAAAGCTTGTATGATTCTAATGCGCGATATATGTATTATAAGTAGAAGAGATATGGCATGGTCGGAAAGTGGATTCTCCATCAACGATGGCATCGATGAATGTTATAGCATTCAGGGTCGTTGCAACGTTTTATAGTTCTATTATGCTTCATATGTTGTTGATTAAAGTTTACGGCACTTGTTGCTCCGATTCTCAGATTGATCGTGGCAATAGATTCACTTGAAAGTATTAATTGATATAACAATTCGATTGTACCGTGGCGTTTTCAATTAAAAATTTCGACGCCTGTAGGACTTGCGATTAAATTGTGGAATTTGCAGCAATAAGGCAACTTCGATTTAAATTGTATTTATTGGAATGGAAAGGAAGGTACAGGTTTCGCGTTCAAAAGTGCGAAAGTTTATTAAAATACGAATGTTAATCGACTACGAATGTCTGGAAAAATAATTTCATTTTCAGTTGGTTTTTACTGATTGATATTCAAATTACTATCCTTGTTGCGGCAACTGTTTCAGTTATTACAACGTCGCCTATCTTTCATTGTAAATTGCGTAGTAAGAATTGAAAAATAAAATTTCATATTAATTAAATGTATGTATTCAATATTGTTTTTTATTTATAAGGCACGATTTGTTTTTCAAATCTTCGTGTTACGCGTGCAATCAATTACGAACGATCAACTAATTAAGAAACATGAGACGAAATATCCTAATATCATTGTTCCTTGTTCCCAAGTAAACAGAAATCAGACATCAAAGACGGAAGGAAACGCGATTCATAATCCCTAACCTTGGGATCCTCGAGACAAAGAGGAAAAGTTAGGAAAACGATTAAACAGCCGTGTTGAGCGCTTTCTATGCCAAAATTATACTTTCATATGGGCAATTGCAATGCAGTTTTTTTACGCGCGGCCCTACGATTTTTAACGCACTACTTGACGAGCTCGTTTGCTTCGTGAGAGCAAAAAGAAAAAAAAAAAAAGAACGAGTATTGCAAAATTTTTAAACGAGCCGTGACTTGTACGAGTCTATTTAACTTCGTGATTAATGCGCGTGCGATATCCACAGCACGGAGGATTAATTGCGAGACGTTTCTCTTCGCACAATTTCATGTAACGTGTCTTCAACGTATCGCAAACTATGATTACACGCGTTACAAACCTCGTCCAATGAATAATACCACGAGTTTTAGCTTATGCTCACACGAGAAACCTTTTGTTTTGCCGCGAAAAGTGTGTCGTTGTATCTTCTCTGTGAGTACGTGGCAACGACGTAGTATTTAACTCGACGATTATATCAATGATTCTGAAGTTATGCACTACTTTAGAGTTTAGGTGGAAATCCGACCGGAGCGCGACGTAAATTATTGGCCAACGATTTTCGTAATCGTCTCTCGTGTCAGTCACTAGCTACCGTAACTTGTTTACACAAAAGCGAGCTTCGAGTTAGGAAACGCGTTACCGGAACAGTCAGACGTACTAAGTTAATTCGCGATTAAAATTTATTCTCGTTATATCATATTAATCGACCAGCTCTCTAGAAAATAGACGCGCAAGGGAAAATGGCAAATCGGATAAATTGCAGTGGTGAATTTTAGTTCCGATCATTTAACGTTAAATATGTTTGAATTGATCTGGTTTCTAGGCTTATGGTTTTTAATGGTTTCTAATAATGACTCGCGAAGAACTTTGCCTTTTTATATTCATGAAACAGATAGAAATCTTGTAATAGCTCAACTATTTGACTAGAAAATACACTTGCCAGGTGTATGAATATTTATCAGAGACCTATAGGTTCTTCTTCATTTTAGAAAGTTTCTCAAATGAGCTTTCTAGTACTTGACGTATTTTGTGTTTAAAATTATACTTAAACTTTATTATAATAGAAAGTCGCAAAGAGCTATTACATGTCGTGTGATACACTTTATTTTATATTTTTTTCATTTTAATGAACAAACAAAGAAGACAACTCGATCTATCCAGCATGTACTTTGTTACCACTTTTTGTATAACGAAGAAAGATTAATGCGATTCCATGGGGATTTTTTTCTAAAGAAATAAACAACAGAAAGTTTTCTAATGTCATCAAAATTTTTAGTTCTAAGTTGCTTTCATCTTTATTCATGATACTCTAATAACCTCTGTACTTTAACAACCTAACTTTCAACACTGCCCGCTGACTAATGGACACTTCGTACCTCGTGTACGAATTGCCTTTTTTTCTACAATTTGACGTCGCTAAATTGTTCTTAAACGTCGTTAACTGCTTTCCAAGTCATAAACTTAATCGTTTAGTAACAGCAAAACTATTTCGTTCTATGGAAATTTGCTTATTTGTGCCCATAATGTATTTAAAAGTACCGCGTTATTATTAATAGTATTTTATGGTATTAGTGATATCGCGTGACTCAAAATAACTCACGATTCAATATAGAATATAATTTTACAATAAACCCGCTATTTGAAAATAATTCTTTCATCGTTTGTTACTGCGTGTACGTTGTTAACACATCGTCGTGTGAGTCAACTCAACTTGAATTTTACTAATTCACAAAGAAATTCTATATGAAAAAATTATTTAACTTTACTGCCATAAAATTGTTGTTTCAAAATTCAGAAATCTTATATCGAAACTTTTCCAAGATTTAATACGATATTGCTATAGCAAAAAAGAAAGACGCATAAAACGATCGTCATTTGAAAATTTCATCGTCTATCAATATTCATTCGTATTGCTTTTACGTAACACTATGCAAGTTAAAAGAACTGGGAAACCGCGGTGCAAAGGTTAAACGAGACGATGGGCATCGTTGTCGAAAAATTTCCGTCGCAGTTAGGATTTACCGGTGCGCTGAATTGGCCGGCATTATGTTACTTTTCCTTAGGATCGTTAACATCGGGCCCGCTCCGCAGGTAGCATATTTATGCTATCGCGAAATCCGAGATACAATGCCAGCCGATCGAGTTACACCGCCTGCGCCACCACGTTTATGGTTTATGCAAAGCCTTCTTATGCTTGCATGACGCTCATGACACACTGCGTAAAACACAAGTCTATTAAGGCGACGTCTCTCCAGTGTACATATTTCACCGTGTACTTACATTCCTTGTTAGCGTACAATAAAAAGTTTCACCGTGGTAAAAACGTTTAGTGACTCTGTATCGATGGTAGGATTAGAAGAGAAAGAAACATTTCGTTCGATGATCCTGTCATTTCTACTCACTATGGTAAATGGGCAAGGTGACTTGGTGAATGTAAAAAAATGAAATCGTCTGGTTTTTGTGCAATTGTTCAGCAGTTTGTGAAAGTAAATATTCGAGTAAGTTTTTGCGTATTGCTGACACAAATATTATTATGGTAGTACGTATTTCAATCGTGTCTTTTGTTATTATTCGTTTTATTTCGGTAAAATATCCTTTTGCAATGAACAACACAGATGTCTTTTAACACATCCTAATGTAATAAATTATGAAATCGAGTAGATAATCTATAATTATATATCAGAGATGGTATCAATTATTCATAAACAGTGTTTTGAGTAAAGATACCTTGTATGATAAGAGGTTTAATATTGGAAGGTTCTTAGAACTTTTGTTAATATCTTAGATTCTAGTCAAGAGATTTTCTTAAATATTCTACCGTCTAACGAATTTGTTTTCTATTTGCATAAGGGTATTTCGCATACCTTTTCTTGCGAAAGGTAGTGGTTAGAGCAAAATTATTAAGCTAATTTAGCAATTATACCAATTTACCTTCAATTCAGTGGACATTCGAAGTCAAGAATGAGATACCTCGTAATCTAGCCTCGGCGTTCTATTTACTAAGCATATTATATCTTATGATAAATATGTACCTAGAATTGAAAGAGAAGCTGTAATCTGCAACTTTCGTTTCAAAATTATTCCAACGTAGATCCAAAGCCAATTAGACGAATTAACAAATATTCACATTTTTTTTCACACGATATACCGTACTATTGGGTTGGCAACTAAATGATTGCGGATTTTGTCAACACCTGCCTAATGAAAAAATCCGCAATTACTTAGTTGCCAATCCAATATAAACCTCTTAATAATCTTGACAACAATCTTGAAATATCAAAAATTCAACAAAATAGATATATAGCTACACCATTATCCAATAATATCATCAAGTCAGTTAAGATTAGCTATACTCACATAAACTACTAGAAATAATCTATTAGAACATCCTTGATTAAATGTCGCTGTTTGCACAAGAACGTTAATCAGATTCAGCATCGTTAAAAAAAATTACTTCTATCGATTCTATCGAGACGATTAATTTCCCTTGCCTTGACATCGATATTTCATCGAATCTCTATCAGGAATCAAGCTCTATCAATTATACCACTCGTTGGAAAAAGCAAGATATAAATTCAGCTGTTTCGATCGACGTCGAAGTATTAACTTTTATCATCGGTGACGTATTCTTTATTTGGGGACAGTCATTTCTTCTTGTTTATGTTTCATTATCGTTTAAACGTTACCGATATAAAAATTATCCGGTGTTACACGTAATAGCGGCAATAACATCCGATATTCCAGGGATTGCAAGCGACACTCGCGAAACAATCGTTCGCTGACACGCCGAATAAGCCATTCGTCATTGCATAATACGCTCCTTGTCGCTGAGAATGAGCGCCGATGCACTTCTACAGCTGGTTGACGGATTTCGAAACCCGGATAAAAATTCTTCAATGACTCATTGATTCAAGCTAATCGCGCATTAAACCACGATTCACCGTGCTCCTTACTTCTTTCATTAAGTAAGAAACGTTAAACCTCTATAACGATATATAACTTGCAAGTTACGTAATCATGTACCTACGTATTATACTTTAAATCTCTTGATTTACGTAGTTACGATAGTGACGTACCATTATCTTTTAGAACAATACAGTACTTGTCAAAGTTTACCATACTTTAAATAATAATGCCTTGACTTATCATTGAATGAAAATGAAACGGTTTTATAAAAGCTTTGGTCACGAGGTTACAACTTAGTGATTTAATTGGGCATGACTTTTCTGCATATAATTACTGGTACGCTTATGGGAATTATGTAAGATGATGTATATTTTGTTTCAAAATATTGAAGATAAAAGAAGCTAAAGTATCCTTTCGCTTGACCAAAGAAAGGGACGTTTTTGTCCTAAGCTTCTCCATTTTATGGCTATACGATTGAATATGAAAAGTATATACGCGCGATAGAGATTCATTGCGTTGAAATGAACCAAGTAAAAAAGAAAAGAAATCTGTTTTTTAATTCATAGCACCACGGTCCATGCTTCGCAAAACATCAAACTGTGTCCATCTAACTGCACTCAGTGGTACGT
This sequence comes from Bombus impatiens, assembly GCF_000188095.3. NCBI lineage: Eukaryota > Metazoa > Arthropoda > Insecta > Hymenoptera > Apidae > Bombus > Bombus impatiens. The sequence continues at coordinate 1,024,727 of NT_176837.1, read as the reverse complement.
AGAAAGTGCATAAATATGTATGTCAATTCCGCTTACAAAACTGCTGATCCTTGACCAACGCGGTTCTGTAGGTAAAAGCGGAGTTCCCTTGAAAAATGCAGCTTTTCCTAATTGGTACAACCTTACGGAGAACGTGCAAACCAACTGCAAATGCTCTTACGAACGTAAGTAACCTGTTATTTTACCTCGAGAAACAAAATATCTTTGCTCGTTTACATAAGTACGATCTAACTACACGGTCACGAATAGACAAAAGAGAATCGCATGACGGATCAGTCCGACATCTCAAGGAGACAACTTTCCGATTAGTCCCTCTCCATCGTCTACGTAATCTGCTCAATCTGCGGTGGGCAACGTGCGGTCTTATCATCGTTACGCCACGCAGTTCTCCGTGCTAAGGAAAATTGTACGTGAATGACACGATGGATTTCGAGGAAAAAGCAAATACGCTACTAATGACTCGACTAGATATACTCGTTGATCGAGAAATCATAATTTCACTCGACCGATAATACGATTATCAAGCGTATGGATTTTCTTCGCTACAGTTTTCTGTGTGTATATCGCGATTGTTTATTTTAATTAATGTCTTATGTGTACTTTTTCTAATATTTTGCGCGTGATGTATAGGCATTAATTTCGTTACCTGTTACTATATGGTATGCTCGTTTTCTTGGAAAAATAATAAAGGTAAAAAGTTTAACATCTTCAGTCTTCGTGGATACAAATATGTAATATGATCAAATATATATACATTTACTATATATTACTCTTTCTAATACACACTAGGGAAAATAAACTAATCAACGGGAAAACTTAAAACAATAATCGGAATGGATGTACCGTTATGCTCTTATTCACGCGAGTATCAATTCACGACTGCTTAAAATTTAGTAATCCTTATCTCATAGATATCAATATACTTGACGTATGTTTGTCTTATTACCCATATACTTAATTGTTCTATGGATTTGAAGCGAATAAAATATGTACATATAAACTACAAAGGAAAGATTCTTATTTTATTCTAATTCCAAGAAATTCTTATTTAACGTAGATACAGTTTTCTAAAATTTTGTGAATTCCAAACTTCGATAAACTGTACTAATAGTTATTAGTACTTATTATATTACTAATGAATTTTTAGCGTAATAACGGTAATAAATCAGAAACAAGCCGCAGTTACCTAATCCACCAACATCCTATTCCAATACGTTCCTTATTAATTTTTCTGTTACGAATCAGTTTCTCTATTTCTCTTTATGCTCGAAAAAGACAAAGAGAGGAAGAGTGGAAGAGGGAAGCAATATATACACGGAACACTAAGGCTTTCGCGTAGCAGTTGCGCAAGCCGCGAAACAATTAGATGTAAATCCCGGCAATGGACTTTCTAAATTCACGTATGAATTAGTCCGAGGGCCTCGATTAAACCGCACACTTCGAGTTCCCTGGCTGGATGTTTACCTACGTAACATATGCAACTCTCTCTCTGCGTCTTACTTCGTTTGTTTAATTTAAACAGACAATTGAAATAGGCAAAGGAAAGCAAGAAAATTTTTGAAATTAGAAACGATTGAATTAATAGCAATTAATTAAGCCGTGTCTTACGATACAATTAAGCGCACCAATTTCTAATTTCTAATTTGAATTTCTGATTAATTAAAAATTGATTTCATTATGCTTCATTATGGAGTAAAATCTTCGTGATCGAAACGTATTATAAAGTATCAAAGCATGAAGATTTTGTACGTGATTATCTATTAACGATTCCTTTTACCCGAATTTAACGTAGAATTCAGACTCTAGATAACCGATAACCGATACATTATTAACGTTTTATCGAGCTAAGTTATTTTGTATCTAGATAACCGATTTTCTACTGTACGTATGAAATACGTGTTATTTCTGATAAACATTGCAACATCTAACAAAGTGATCGAGATAAAGCAGACAATGCAGGTGTAATACAAATAACTCGAAACATTAATCCGAAAATATAATAACAGGATTATCGAAGTAGATACGCGTAACGCCACCTTGTTCGTATCACGATGGAAACGACACAGTGAGGTCGCGAATTAAATTATTAAAACAGTGATATCGTTTGATGTAGCCGCGGACCACCGCGGAGTCTCGAATTGTGAAAATTCGATCGTGAATTGCTATTTGAAATTTTACACTACAACAGACATGTGTTTTGTACGATCATATGTTCTTCCAAGCCTTCCAAATTATCAGTCAGTTTCCTAAATTGTACAATCCAGAAAGAAATTTGTCAAACGTACTACATATACGGAAATAAGCACACATAATTTAAATAGATTTGATATCGTCGGTCCTAGACCATACTAGAGTTTTCTTATCTTCTCTACGTGTTTCGAATTAGTGCGCCGTTTTCGAAACATGATAAACTTCAACGCCTGACTGATTTTATGACCATGAGATATCCCGATGCTTTCTTCCTGTTAGAATCTGCTTCTATTTTTAAGTAGCTACGCATTCCAACTGTAATACGATAAACGCCATGTATTTACACAATTGTAAGGTCATGGCGAATTAATACAAAAAACGAAAGTCGAGAAACATTCACAAAAACACTTTACTATTCACAAGCAGTGTAACACTAAACCAGTGAAAGCACTAGACCGCAAAAAACGAAAAGCAACGGAACTTAATAAAGCGTAAGAACGAAGAAGAAAGAGAAGAAGAGAAAGAAAGAAAGTAAAAAGAGGGAGATAAATCGAAGAAACATGATAATACTGAGTGAGACGGAGGTAGAGAGCTGCAAGTGGCAAACGACGGTGTCGCATGTGCCTCTGCAGATAAGAGTCTGCAGTCGTCGGACTGGCGTTGTCTCTGCGCTTAAAAATTATGCTGCGCGATAGGAGGCGGCAGCGTGCGTCGCGTCAGCTTCGGTTGCGCAACTTGCGCCACGCAACGAAATTCGATCATCTTTGCCGCATAACGCCGCGGCGGACAGAGACAAAAAAGAGAAGGGGAAGAGGGATGAAGACACAGAAAAGCAGAGGGAGAGAGGCAGAACATTAAAGGTGACAAATGGCGGTGACATGGCGCAATTGAAGCGACGCCGGAGATGCTGGAAACCATAGCTCTCCACGCGAGGTCACCAGAAGAAGTAATCGCTAGCGACGCGCGACCTGGAGGAGGATTAGCCGATCGAACCGAATGAAATATCGCGAGGAAGTAGGCTGACTCAGAAAACGATCGAGAATGCACGTGAATTACAGAGATGACAAGAACTACGTACTTTTGCTATTAACCCTTTCACACTCGATATTTTAACAAGTTATTGATTGACTAAATAATAAATATTTTTTTTTGTTTTATTTCTTTTAAAAGCTACCCAAGGAGATGTGTTTCCGAGGTTAATGATTAATAAATATTTTTAGAAAATTGGCCATAGACTTTAGTGCGTTATGTGATCCTTGAAAAAACATCCAACAAGAAACCTGCTTCTATCGTTCACAATCGATAAGGAGCAATTTTTCTCGCGGGCTAAAATAGAGTTCGATCTTGAGAGGGTTGGACTCGGTTCAATCTTTCATTCTTGTCATTCCTTCTAGCACGTAAGCGTGAAAATAACTGCAAATGCTACTTAATTACAAAACGTGGCCGTCGACATAAGGAGTTTAAGCCTCGTTTCGGCATCGATGTTGAAACTGACGTTATTAATAAGATGAGATCGATCGAAAGTTGTCGAACTTCTGGTTCGTTCCAGTTTTTTACGTCGGACGGTCGAAGTCAAGGCGAGTTACTCGATTTCGTGCATGGCAACGAAGGGTAATTATTTTTATACGCGTCACCTTGTGCCACCGAATATTGTTGAATGGCTGAATGCAAAAGGCGGGACTTTTAAGAAGAAACTGTGTCATGAAAAAAAAAAAGCTATTTAGAACGAAATTCGTGCGACGATTTCCAGTGATTCTTCTATTATTGGATTGTTCAGAAAATTCGCAGCGAAATTTAACATCAGAAATACCAGTTTCTGATTCTTCGTCTAATAATTTCGTAAATTTACGTCGGTATATTTTGAGAATTTTGGGTGATTCTTTATAAAGTGTACGGATAAAAGTTGACTTCTGAACATTAATAACAAGTAGTTGAGATCAGAGACTAGTCGAGTCCCTACATCTGATTCAATCACAGATGTACTAAAATATGATGACACAAAAATATTGCCGCATCTTTCGACTAAATATTAGTTGATCTGTTGACTTACCTCTTGAGATACGGGATTATTCTTGTTCTGGCTGGTGTTGGATGCATTATTAATGGAGGAGAGCGAAGTGAGGGTTGCAGTACCGACACCGCCGACCGTCTTTCCGCTGACCTTGGTACCAGCACCACCGACATCTTTGTGCAGCGTTCCAGGACTCTGAAATGAAATATCGACGCGCGTTAGAACAATGCTTGGGGCAAACGTATTTTTCTCTCTCTTTTTTTTCTGTTGGTTCTCTATGATAATGAGGTTGGAACCCGTCGACGTTGCATCTCTGATAAAATACGAGGTCGAGGAAAAATTAACGAGCGCCGCTCTTTGGAGAAAAAGCGTTACTTATTGGTTAAATTTTGAAACGATACTTTAGCAGAGTTGTTCTTTCGTATATTTTCTGCGCGTTGGATAAGAACTAAACAGTTTATTCGTTTGAATGTTTCATCAAATTTGTTGTTATTCTTTATATGTATATAATAAAATGGTAAAAACTATAGGCATATATATTTAATAAAATAGAAATATAATAATAATCTAACTTTGTCTCTTTGAAATGTAACTCTTACTTTCATCTTTATACGACTTTCCTGTGACAACTTTCGACTCTTCAGTGATTCACACTGGCTTCTCTCTCTTCTTAATTATCTACGCGCGTATATAGCGATCATAACAAATTCTTACCACGTGCACGCTATATTCTCCTAATCACTCATCACTCGCTACCGATTATTACTCTGGCATAAACATTCGCTCGGTTCTCAACCATTTATTATTCACATGAATTCTTGTTCTCGTCGTAATAGCCACAATGGAAGATCTCGAAAGATTGAAAATTTTTGCCGGGCTATTCGAATTTAAAATATATTTTCGATACCAGTACATACAAGAGATCTATATAGTATACATAGAATGCATAAATAGAACAATTTTGCAAACTTGCACACTCCTTTTAGGTCTACCATTGAAATTATAAAATCGACGTACAGATAATTAAAAAAGGTACCAATATCCGTATACTCAATTTTAACAATCTTCACGACGATGTTTTGTATATTACAACATTGAAAAATATCTTGCCAGAATATACATATAAATACCATTGACTCTAGAACTACCGACAGTTAAGACAAAAATATTTCTACCAAAATCAGACAAAATGACTGGTCTTCAAAAAAATACGTAATATCTTTTATTAAAAAAATTATTATTCAAAATATAGAATATCTTTATATTTATTGATTTATTATCTTCTTACATTTTGACTGGTGTGGTAGTTCTAGTGTTAAGTAGAAAATATTATGAAATTCTACACACGAAATTTATTCAATGTATAAAATTTTGTGTAAAATGCGTGTGCTCACTCAGGTTCGTCAAATCTTCTGCATCCTCATCTGCATTTTATTCTACCCAATTACTCCGTGAGGAGTTTCAAACCGTTCCTTTCCTACACCTCGAAATCTTCATCGTTTCATTTTTGATTTTTTACCGTATGCGAAACGGTTTCATTCGCTAGATGAAAACTCGCCGTGGCATTTACATTAATTCTCACAGCGAGGAGAGATCCACGTTCGCTCTCTGTCAATTAACGCGCACGTATTTCATGTGAACGTTGTTGCTGGGCCGGTCGAGCGGGCTTATTTCTGTTAATTAAGGGCCCGCAGCTACTTCTAATTTATGTATCGCTTCATTTGAACCTTGTCACGGTATACCAAACCGATTTAGCAATAGGAGACAAAGAGATGACGTGGATGTACGTTCGAAATGTACTGGAAACGTGATTCTCTGTTATCTTGGTACGGCTCTTAGATGGAAGGTTGATAGAACGACGATAAGCATGAAATAATACAAACAGGACGATAGAAGGCCAGCTAACTACTGTTACCATCCCAGACTAATGTTATCGTTTAATTGTTTACCATTGAAACGATTATCCATGAAAGGAGACTCTGCCTCGGACTTGGTGCATGGTCTGATGAAAGAGCGAATCGATCTCCACTCGATCGTTGATTAGATATTTCTTATCTTTTTCTCGGTGAATAGGAAATACTACACTACCACACTATGAAGGAAGGAAATATCCATTCCTAATCTTTAAATAAATGGTTTGTTAATCGTCTTTTTTCATAAATCTTTTACTCTTCACAGATAATCAAAACCTAGATGAGAACTGTAGGCCTAGGAAAGTTACTCCAATTGTGAATCATCTGAATCAAAATTTGAATTTTTTTTAACAAAATATCATATTTTATTGGTATTTTGCAGCAGATCAAGGTCAAATTAAATAGAGAGAAGATTATAGCGGTAAAGGCAAGGAAATGGAACGTTTCAATGAAGTATTGTTTCCACGGTGACTGAGCCAGCTTTCCACGCGGCGTTTCGCTAAACGAACTTAGGCGCGTCCGGAAGTAACGGAGCAGTGACATTAGTTCGATGTACCTGCGTTTCATTATCAATGTCGAATCGTGTAGTGACCTTGTGGTACTCGAGTGTACGGGTCAACGCACGTTACAAGAGGATGTGTATATTTACTATGACAAATGGCATTGTTGTTCGCGTATTTTTTTAGAGCTATGCGTGAGCTGGAACAACGTATATCCTATGCTATCGTTGTTTTCACAACTTCCAGTTCCATTGACAGCGAAAATTTTCTGCATTGTTTTTCTAGAAACTTATCTATATATTCTAATAGATTGGTTATAATATTGCCTCATTGGTGTCAGGTACAGAGATGTTCCTCTGTGACAATTCAACTCTCTAAAAACATCATTTCATATATCCGAAACTAATAAAACAATGTATGTACATACATACAATGAAGCATCAAATCTGACTGAAAACGAAACGTAACCAAAAATGTAACCAACGTTCACGCCAAATATGTAGCCTCTTTTCGCTCCTCGCTACTGACAAACGTAAAGACAAAAAAAAAGAGGAAAAAAGAAATGGGATATCGAAAACAAAGAAACGATTTGAGGGAGATAGTTCTGCGACGATGAACGGAGACATTACTCGACCGATGACTGCACCCGATGAAAGTCATCAAGAGTCCCCTTTAATGACCTCCAATCGATGTTCCTGCTCAGACAAACCTTCGTGAATCGCTTTCACGAGCCATTGTTTCTCGGACCAGCCCGTGATTATGCTCTTCAATTAAAAAAGGAAAAAGAAAGAAAAAGAACATTTTACTCGATGTCTCAGCCCTCCTAACTGTACCGTCTTAATTATGGAAGGAATAACGAGTCGCGTTTGTTTTCTGCGACGCATCCGAGCGACGTCAACCGATTCAGACACGTTTTATGTAAACCGCAAGGCTACGCGCGTTGACCTTTCTTCAGGATGGCATTATGCAACGCGTGAGACACTAATTTGCATTTTTCCATTATTACGTCGATACCACCTGCTGCAGCTATTAACAACCATACTACAGGATGTACATTTTTCTTCTTCTTTTTTCTTGTTCCTTTTGCCTCTTGTTGTGAAGGATCGAGCGTTTCTTTCGTTTCGTAATATATATTTTATTCTCATAGTTATGGGCTGTGAAGTATGGTTTCTAATTGCCTTTGGAGTGCGTCGATGATTTACTCTCCCAAAGCTTTAGATATAATGACAGTTACATAGCGTGAGAATTTGGTATTTCAGGTAATTGGTATTTGGTATTTGGTAGTTGGAGGAATTTTTATAATTGAAAAACATTTTTCATTGACGTCATAATATTTCTCAGAAATATTGATGGATGTATGCAAGAGTGATGCAGCGAGGAGATTATTTTAGGTAACATCAAGAGAGATCATGTGTGATATTAGATCGAAGTGAATTTAAATTCATCGCCAACTAGTTTTAAATTAGATGCGGGTAAGCTTTGTTCTTTTATTTGCATTATTATTCGGTTGAATTATATTCTATCAAGCAAATTGAAGAATATCATGTAAAAATCTGGCAAAAGCAAGAAACCATTGAGAGAAATTTAATCAAATCATCGTAGGTAGCATTGAAGTAAATTGAACCACGTTGTGAGAGAATCAAGCTGAGTTTGAATGAATCACAAAGGAATCGCCGCGGATCTGATTATCACTTCAAACAACTGAATCAAATGCAGTCAAATCTCGAAAAATATCAAGCGGCGATTGATTCAATTCTGCACACGTCAAAAGTCGAATTTAACGTTCGAAATCGAATTCGTATACCAACTACTGACAAGATGAACGGTTAAGTAAAAGAGAAATCGCGAGATTATTACTGAAAAGATGAAATATAACTTCCTCGATCAGGCACAAACATTTTTTAAATAGGAATATACCTATATATTATTTGTTCGTTACTAGAAATTCTGATTTTTCTTCTTCTAAATGAACAAAATTTGGGTTAGAAGAAGCCAACGAACAATCAGAGAGAAATTTTTTCAGCTACACAGCTTATTCCTTCACGGGATGAAAAACAACTTTCTCACACGGTTTTCGTTCGTAACCTATGCGTCCGATCGAAAGCAATAATTTCTTTGTGTCGTGAAACCGCTAGAAGCTGCAAGTAGACCATAAAGGAATTCAATCTCTTCAAGAGATCCTTTCAAGCAGATGAGCGTATACACGCTGGTCAGTCGTTGAACGGAGGCGAAAGAGTCGTAACGCAAGATACACGATGTGTATATATAGTGAAAACTGGACCGAAAAGAAAGGGAAGAAAAGAGAAAGGGAGAAAGAAGAAAAAAAAATAAAAAAAAAAGGGTAGGATGCTAAAACCGTGGCTGGCGCTACCTTGCAACCCTATCATTAGCTCGGAGAAGGGTCGTACCTTAATCTCCGATGGCTCTCACGTTTTTTCATTTTTCTTGGGACACCTGGCCGCACGCGCAACGCGCGATAGCAGGTGATCAGATTCGCCTTGTTGGTATACAAGGTGCGCTCTGAAACTTTCCAGGTTTCTCACAATCGTGAATATGTTGCTTTCGAGCCAATGATCCAGAAAAGAGCCGTACCATGTGATTTGGCAAACGTTTCTTTTTAGCAAAGGATTCTTTGTTGCACCTGGAGTATTGATTCTTTAAAATCAAAAGGCTCCTTTGTGCGAATGTTAAGGCTGTATTATCGAAATGAAAGATCCCATTATACGTAAAGAATTTTGTTTCAATGCAAAGTCGTTTAAATTGTAGGAATAGTAGGAATATATTTTATTACACTTAAAGATCTAATCGATATTAATTCGCAGTTCAACCTGACCGAATTGATATTTATTGCTCTCTAGCGTTGTTCGAAATTTGCTAAACGCGAATTTAATTTCATCAAAACATCAGAGAAGACATCGTTCAAAATCAATTGACCATTAAACGCGTTAGGAAGGAGAAAATAATGCTACTACTGCGCAATATTCTCTGGAAATATATCATTTTTATATACCCGTACAATCCTCTGAACCAATTTTATAATACCATATTATAATAGTATAGTTTATAACACTATAAACGTTTACAAAAGACTTTCATCCAGAACTCATATACACTTCGTTTAAACCGTGCATTTAAGCTCATAAAAAACACGTAATCTCACCTAAAGAAAACATTAATCCTTCCTTTCTCCCATTAATTCGAACCGAATCTCTGGTTCCACATTTTACCATATTACCCGCCGACACACGCCGAGAGTATCTTCTCAAATAAGTGAACGTGGCGTATCAAATAAACGTACGATAATAAATTTATCAAACGGTGCGCGGCTAGGTGATTTAAATCGTGGAATTTTTTCGGCACACCATGTACGGTGTTCCGATCGAGAGCACACCGGTTCCACAGCTTTTGCACGCATACAGGTTACGCACACATGAACTCGGTTCCGAAGAAGAGAATCCAGAGAGAGAGAGAGAGAGAGAGAGAGAGAACATGCAGAGAGCAAGAATCCTTTCGAGACACGTGCAAGATAGCAGATGTATCTCGTCTCAACACCTGCCAACTTGCACAGGTACAAAGACTAGAGGTTTAGGCCAGCTGCAGCTGGCCTCTCC